>NC_069131.1:33815247-34115247 GCF_026914265.1 Mya arenaria
GGTTGCCGGATGTCGGTTGGTGAATGCAATTCTTGTGTAAAAGGATACTGCGGGCGATTCTGCTATGGTGGATGTGGTAGTCAGTGTAAAACGTGTAATCGTTCGAGCGGTTGTACAGAATGTAATTATGGGTATTATGGTTCCAAATGCGAAAACTACTGCGGATACTATTGTGTGAGATGTGATATACAGCGTGGATGTACTGCCTGTTACATTGATAATTACGTACCCAGTTGCAGGTGTGATGCAAATTGTGATCATTATGATTATCAAATTGGATGTACAAGTTGCAAACCTGGATACTTTTTAAATAACGGAGTGTGTCACCAATGTTATCATAAAATCTCTGGGTGCACCTGTACTAATTACCATAACTGCATTGGTTGCATTGATGGGTATTTCAAGAATTCATCAACTTGTTTAAAATGTCCTTATTTATGTACATCGTGCACTAGTTTAAGTGAGTGTACGTCTTGTTCAATCGGTCGATTTGGAAATATATGTCAGTATCAGTGTACAGATTGCATGCACGGTAGTTGCGATTCAACGAAAGCTATTTGCCATTGCAATACATATTATACTGGATATTACTGTGACCAGTGTATCGCAGGAAACTATGGTTACGGCTGCACGCAGATGTGTTCCAAAGGCTGCTCTGGACCATGCAATCAACTTGACGGATCTTGCACATGCAATTCCAGATGGGCAGGGGATAAATGTGAGGCATGTACCGATATTTACTTTGGAAACATGTGCAATAAACAATGTAATAGCAATTGTCTGTCATGCACTGGGGAATATAACTGTACGCGTTGTATACCTGGACGTTATGGTGATTACTGTCAACTCCGATGTGGGAAAGGCTGCATGAGTGACCTTTGTTCTATTAAATTAGGATATTGCCGATGTAAAAATGATAATTTTATAACATCATCAGAAGCATGATATTGTCATGATTGTAAATCTGGACAATATGGTCAAACGTGTGAGCACAGATGTCCACAGACGTGTAATACATGTGAACACGAGTATAATTGTCATTCCTGCCATAAAGGGTATTTTGAGATATCTTGTCAAAGACCTTGTCCTGATGGTTGCGAGGGAAACAATTGCAATCAGGAAACCGGATCATGTTTATCATGCAAACATGGATATTTCGGAGAACATTGCAACAACACTTGCCCCGAACCCTGTCGATCATGTGACCAATTCGGTTAATGTTTCGAATGCAAACCTGGATATTCAAACCCACAAAGACAGTGTACATGTAGAACAGATATTTGCGTGGATTTGATGGATTGTAAATCATGTAAAAATACGTCATATTTTGCAAATGGTCATTATTGCTGCTTGTGCAACCTTGATAATTGTGTTTCATGTGAAAAGAATCTTGATATCATTAATTGCAAAACATGCAAAAGTGAATACTTTCCTGACAATAATGGGCAGTGTAAAAATTGCAATTCACAATGCGTCGCAAATGAATGTGATTCGTCTTCGGGAAGATGTCTTCAAGGTTGTTCATATGGATACTGGAATGATACATGTGAAAGAGAGTGCAATCAAGCAAATGGATCGTGTTTACAATGCAAGAACAATTCCAAATATGGACCTGATTGTAGACTGGATTGTAGCACTAACTTTACAAATTCCATGTGTGACATAAATGGGAATTGTACAAGCGGATGCATTTCAAATATGTATGGAAAGCAATGTGAAAACACATGTGAAGGATATTGTACACCTAAGGACAATAAAACACTTTGTTGTTCTGATAAGACAGGAATTTGTTTATACGGCTGCGACACTGGCTTCAATGGAATATTTTGTCCGAATGGTAAAACAGGCTTTACTTTTATTACTGTGTCTACATTCAAATTAGATTTACTAACGTTTTTAATGCAAATATTTAAAATTTATTTCACACGTTGTTTATATTTTATTTTACTCTTATTGTCTCCAAAGTCATTGAAACAGTAGCTGGAAAACAAACATCGTCAACTGCAGCATTTGGTGGAGGAATTGGTGTAGGAGTTGTAGCTCTTGCTGTCATTGTTGTTGTTGGACTCATTTTGCTGAGAAGAAGGTAAGAAAATTATATTAAACGTCTCACTTGCGCGTTATTAATAGCAGGCAATTTGATTAATCATACTTTTTAGCTTGTTTTAAGTTATAGTAAACTTGAAACTTCAATTTAATCCAACACATTTTTATTAGAAGAGTTAATGTGTGCAAAAGAAGCAAAACACCTGAAAAAGAACCCGAGAACCTTTCCGCCCTGTACGCAACAGTGAACAGAGGAAGTACGTATGAGCTATCTGAACTGTCAGCAATGTTCTTGTGTACTTATAACATATAGTTTTACAATGTATAAGGATTTGTTAAAGTTAGTTCCAAATAAGTTACTAATAAGGGAAAATTCTACTGTAATAAAAATGTTGAATAAACACTAAGTTATCTTACAGACGACATTTTGAATACATGCATTTACCTGTATTACAATCACAATATAGCTATTTCTCATTTACGTTTACCGGTTGAATGTTGATCAAATGTAGAGACAAAAACATTTTCATAGCAAACAATGGAAACAAAAGATAATTATTGACACCTAATTCGCTCTCTCAGGAGCATCCCACGTAGAGAACGCCAATGACGATTCCGACAATTCACACTCTGTTACCTCCGTCGAAAACCCCAATTACCAGTGTCCACAACAAAAGAGGTCTGTCAAAGAAAGGACTCCTATCTTTTCAGAAGACAATCTTGAAATTGGTAAGCGTGTTATCCGATTAGTTAAAAGAAGGTTAGTTTATTTTTCTGCAAGGCATGTATTATATCAAACTAACAATATGCTAGGCGATTGATTTATTTAACAAATATCTTGCTTAATAACACAAGATATGTGTAATATGATATTTTCTACATGTTAAACTTGTGTGAAAGCAAATTAACACTATGTCGGACGGGTCTTTCAACAAAGCTTATCAAAATCTGAAACATATGAGATGCCAGACAAATATGCGTTTTCACAACGCTTGTGTTAAATCAAATCAACGGTATTGCAGACAATTGATATGCCATTTTTGACGATATTGCAGAGGAAGATGATGCCTCTGCAAGGGGAATTGCAGTCAAATTTGAGGAAAAAGGTGGTGTTTATTATAACAACGCTAACGAAGTCAGCAAATTCAAAATACATGTTGCAGATCTACCAGAATATGTGCAAAATCTATCTTCAAAGCACACAGAAGAAGAATTTCAGGTACAGTGCACCCCGTATATGTTCATTATTCTGAACAAATTATTTCCTTAAGTGACGGATAATGTGCAAGTATATCGTATCATATGAGCTTACCAATTTATAAACTAATGATGTGACATTCTTTGATACAGTGTACTGGTTTGGAGTAGTATGGAGTGTTTAATTTAATTGGCATTCTTAGTATGTTTAAATTTTGACAACGAATGGATTTGAAATTAATATGAACATTATTGAACTGGAATAAACAGCAACAACACATCTTTAGCTTTTATAGTAATCCTATATGCTTACTTTTATACATACGGTACCACATGTCTAATGAACATAAAATTCCTTTTAGTTTATAAAACATTTTGTTCTAACAGTCTAAATAAATTAAGATGTTTCTTTCTTGAAGAAAACCAAATGCGAGCGGTATTGGCCGGATCATAATCAAAGCAGAATATACAGCAATGTAGAGGTTGTGTGCAAGGACGAAAACAAATACGCAGATTATAATTGGAGGCAACTTACGCTTTCAAAGGTATTTCAAATTGGATATTACTCATGACGCTTTCAAAAACACCGATGGAGTTCATTCCGAAAATATTGTATGTTTAAATATAATAATTATACTGATAATTTACACAATTTCGTTCGGATTACTAAGATACATACGGGGAATGCGGGAGCGATATTATCTGATTATATTTTATTAAAACAAAAATACTGGATGTGAAGGATTTTGATAATATATGATATGATATAAATAAATATTGTCGAAATCAAAAGTATTATCTTATTATCTCTCTCCGTCTACAAAGATCCGTTTCGAACCATTTAAATAGGTAAGAATGATTGGTACTTAAACGCCTGCGGATACGTCCTATCGTCTAAAGAAACTACCCGTCAGAAAACATTATCTGGTTTATATAATATAGAATGACTAGGGCTGTTTTGTTGTTGTTATAATACATACCTTTACATTTACCTTTTGAAGACAAAGTATTTGCAAAGCGAATGTTAATTCATGTCGTTCAAATCATTTGATTACACTGTCAACTAGTCAACAAACGTACACACAGGTATTATGTCATTAAACAATAGTATGAAATGCATAAATGATATGCATCGTATATATGTGAATTCATTACATTTGAAAACAGTTATCTACAACATCCCCTTTTTAACTTTATTTTTTTCCAAACATGGTACCAGAACTCCAAAGAAAGACGTCTATATCATCTGCAGTTCACGAGCTGGCTAGACAAGGACATCCCTGATGACGTCACGTCAATTATAGAGTTTAGACATAGGGTAAACGCCTTGTCGTGTACCTCTACTGGACCAATAGTTGTTCATTGCAGGTAAGATGTCAAAGAGTTCTTCGAAAATACTGAGTATTGGGTCATTCAATTAACGATCTATCTTGATGATGCTATTATGATCACAAACACTGCCATCAGGCTTCAAGATGGTTGAATAATGAATGTTCAACTAGGTTATATCTTGATAAGTTAATGAATAATTTTGCACACATGGCTGAAGTTCCCACCGTCGAACGTCACCTTTGGATTACATATTACATAATGTTGCACTTATACACGACATATACCCTAATGTTTTGGTTAAAAATTACATGGAAATGTATCCAAGTACTGTTGAAACACCTCCTTTATAGCAAAGGTAAATAGCAAATATGGACATCCACTAAAGGATTATTAATAAGTAGAGCACTCACAACCAAATACAAATAAAGTGTACCGGACCGTTTTTACACGTATGATCTAAAACACGATGTATGCGCGTTACTTAATAAGTTTGTACGATGGTGTCAAGGACAAAGCTCAATTAATAGCGTGCGAAACAAATGTCAATATTACAACCAAACATTTCATACATGTGTTTGTAAAATGGTTATTTGTTTATAATCGAACAATGATTTTCATATTCTTTGCTCGTTGTTTTCATTCTTTCTGATAGGTTATCGTAGAAACTCAGATGAATGGGATTATAACCTCAAAGGCAAAGTAAATGGATCCAACCAGTCACATTAAAGAAAAATCTTTATTCGTTGTCATTTTTTACAACATTTATGATTCAATTAGGTCATTATGAAGCATAATAAGAACATATAAATACATTCATTGGAAGTCATAAAATGTTGCATAAATAAATTAAACAGAAAATAATCTGTTTCAATTTTCGCAGATCCCTCAATGCACTGTAAAGTGTATGTCATTTGAGTTTCAGTGTAGTGAAGTTTTGTTCCATTTAACAATTTATCCATTCCACATATCGCATATGGAAATTAATGAGATTATCTGGAAACTTTACTTGACAACTGGTATTAAAAATACCAATCGAAAACGATCATAACATTTATTTATTTAGTCTGCACATTGGTAAATAATATATCATTTGTATATTCGTTCACAGAGTATTTGAGTACTTGTTTTGGAAAAATGATTGTTTATAAAAACAAAACAAAGAACATCAGAAAAAAAGCAATTGGAACCTCCAAATATTATATACAAATACTGATATATTCTTAGCAGCAAACGTAATGCAAACCAGAAATACATCGGTGTAATCTTTCATTACAGTGGTCTTCTCTATGCACATCTTCTCTATGTTCATCACATCTCGTCTATGACATACCTATACACGCCTTTAACACTTAAACACACTGAAAGGATGGATTATTAACAGCTATTTTTTAACAAAAAAAACCCTTTCGGCCATTTGTTTCAATGTATCAAATGTATTGTGTATTCTAAAAAGTCCTCCAGCATTATTAAATAGATATAATAAACAAGATGATCATGGAAATGTGCAATGCGTTCATAAAATATCAACGAAGTTACTAAAGCCACTTTATCCACTATACACAACGAGCGGAAAGCCCGAGTTATGAAAGGGGTCGATCGGTTCGGTTTTGAAAGTTTTCTTTAACATATTGCAAATCTAACCCTGTACACATTGAGGTGCATACATTATCTATGGATGTATCTAATCAAATGTTTCTTATCGCACGTTTAGCTTACATATTCAACAATGCCTAATAATAAAACATGGGGTAAAAAGACTCGAAAGCATAAATATATGCAAATATTTACTATGTTTTTTACAACACATGCTCAGTTTGCCATTTAAAAAACTAGCTATCTGTAGCTTACGTAATGAGGTTATACAGAACATATAAAGTTTGGAAGTATAACCATGTCTGCAAATTTATAATATAGTATAGCTTAACATGTCAGCATATATCTGTCAAATGTTTATTGAATTGTTCGTGTCAAGGACAACACCTGATGTTCTAAATTGGACAGCCGGCGTCATTTGCTCATATATTGTATCCCACAGCATTCCCTATAATGTTGTATCACCCATCATTCCTTCATATGTTGTATCACGCAGCGTTCCCTCTTATATTGTATTACGCAGCATTCCCTTTTATGTCGTATTACTCAGCATTTCCTCTTAAATTGTATTACGCAGCATTCCCTCATATGTTGTATTACGCAGCATTCCCCCATATGTTGTATTACGCAGCATTCCCTTTTATGTTGTATCACGCTGCGTTCCGTATTTTATTATATTACACTGCGTTCCCTCTTATATTGTATCACGCAGCATTCCCTCATATGTTGTATCACCCATCATTCCTTCATATGTTGTATCACGCAGCGTTCCCTCTTATATTGTATTACGCAGCATTCCCTTTTATGTCGTATTACTCAGCATTTCCTCTTAAATTGTATTACGCAGCATTCCCTCATATGTTGTATTACGCGGCATTCCCTCTTATATTGTATTACGCAGCATTCCCTCCTATATTGTATCACGCAGATTCCCTTATATGTTGCATTACGCAGCGTTTTCAGTTGCGTTCATGGAATGGAGAACACACTCGTGGCAGAAGTAAAACTGCTCCTAAAAGATCAGATTTATTTAAAAATGCATTCGAAAATAAATTATATGCATAACTATAAAAGGAAGGCATATTCGTACTTTCCAAACATGATTTATATGTAGTCAGTCATCACGACGAGAACAAATGTGTACATTTAAGTTAGCGACGTAAAAAAAAAGCAAAATGTCACGATGTTATAACATTGTAGTTACTATTTCTTGTTCAATTTGATAGTCAGCTTGACAAAAATATTAGCAGATGTAGAATTAATGTTATGTGGTTAAAACACAGAGATCTGCTTAGACTTAAAAGGTATTGTGATTAAAGCTTTTTCATTATTTATCAGTAATTAAATAGTTAATTTATTGACAGTCGTATGAAACAAGCAGTGTTCAATTGCGTCTCTAGGACCTGAACATTGTCTACTTTGAGAGTCTCATTGTTAATTATCTTCCTACTTCAATTGTCCCTGTAAGTTATTGGTTTCCATTGTATCTTTGTGCTACAAACCTATTAACAAGCGGGTCATTATAAACAATCATACAGCAAAGACTAATTGCATTGAAACAGTTGTTTTAAATTCACTTTATTTCGAATAGCTAGCGGTCTTCTAGCTTTGACAGTCTTCACCGCATTGACCACACTGACTTCAATCAGTTTCTCGAGTAATATCGAGACAACACATAACATGTCGCTCTTTCCAACACTGTTCCTGTCACAAAAGCCGTGTAAATTATTGACTGTTTAATCAATCTTTGAAGAAGATAAGTAGAGAATACTAGGTTAGTGCCGTGGATGGAGTAAATTTACCTACCAAGACGAAGGAATTTATCGGGTGAGCAGAAGGCGAACCCGATAAATTCCGCAGCCGAGCCAAATAAGCTTTCTCCAACCACGGCACTAACCTAGTATTCTATTTATCCTGTTACCTGGTTTATTTAAACACTATAAATAAGCTTAAAACTATTAAGTATCTTTAAAATTAAGGGGGAAAACTGTTGTTTTTTTCCTGTTGACGTCAGCACACTCGGTTTCCATGTTTAAATCGCCTCCGAAATAGTTCTCAAAACAGTTTTTTTTCGGTACGCTTATAGTCAAATTCATTGCATTTTAATATCAATTCAAAACATAAAAAAAGCTTTTAAAAGAGTATAAACATGGCTCAGTCACCAAACATGATCATTCTGATGATGTAACAATTATCTGTAAGTCACAGAGTCCAATACTATACACAGGTCATGGTTTATGATCACGGGTGTATACAAGCTTTCGCTACATCATAAACGGATGTAATTCATGTTGATAGTGTTGGATGTTCAGAACTACACCGGCATTTCTGTTGTTAGTGAGATTTTGTCATTCACCACAGAAATGGAATTGACTATCGTTGAATGCTGCACAGTTTCCAGCATTTGCAGGTGGGGTATGATTTTCACATCAAGTGTAGATTTCTTATCGATTGTTTTGCCAGTGTCATTATTATGCAGAGCAATGGGACTTTATGGGCGATTGATTGTTGGCGGACTATTGAAGAGATACTGAAACATTATATGTGCTTTTCCTCTGACATTTCAGGACAAAAAGTCCGTTTTCGCGGTCACATGACCAACTGACTGTAGATAAACATTACGTGGTGTACTATTCTAATAAAACTAAACACACGGCACCTTGTTATTTTCTGCAAGTGACAGGATAAAATGTTTATATTCTCTTCTTAAATTTGCAATATGTTGGATGATTAATCTACAGTATCAATCTATGCCTATCAAGATTCGATTGTTCGTTGTGATTTTAAAGGTACAATGTAATCCCCAAAAAAGAAGACAATAATAAAAAGCGAATGGGAGTAAAAACAAACTTTGTACGTACAGACAATGCAACAGGGTCGGTCCTTTGAGGCGAGATGTTTTGGAAGCGTCTTTCACTTCCTTGATAAAGGCATCAAAGTGTTCTTCCGACTTCGGAAGATTGAGTGTTGTATCCCAGTCCAGGTATTCATAGTGTGAAATCATCATTTCATGGTCTTTAATATAACAAAGTCATATTTTTTTACAGGCACTATTGCCGCTGTTATATCGTCCATGCATTTAAGGTTTTTGTTGTTGGTGGTGGTGCCATCATTGGTTGTGGTGGTTGTGCCATTGATGTTGATTATTTTGTTAATGGTGTCATAGCTGTTGTTGTTGATTTGTTGATGTTGCTAACTTTTTTGTACAGTGTTTTTGTATTTTTTTCAAATGAACTTATAGAAACTTTTAATATTGTATATTAATTTATAAACAAAAGAGAAAATGCAATTTTGCTAATTTTAGTATTATTACATGTCTTAAATCTTACCTTTTTTGTTTTGAAAAAGTAGCATTCTTTTTACAAAGTGTATTTCACTTTGACTTGTGGATGATCGTACGGAAACTATACTCATCTTCATTGTTTGATTGTCACAAGGATTGTACAAGCCAATCCCCTGTATAATACAATATAAGTAGCAGGAAACTAATTGTTCACATTTGCATTAAAAATAGAAGATAACATCAGTTATAATTCAGTATGGAGTTAATTAGCTATTAGAATTGATAAAAATGAATAGCTTATGTTATTAAAGAACTAAATACATAAACGTCTATATTGCACTTAATAACGTGCAACCTAATCATTAATGACTTCATATTAGAGCTTTTTTTCACTAGATATATATCAAATATATACGTATATTGACATTCGATAATGGCTTCATTATAGAAGATCTGACCTTTATAATAGAATAAGATTAAATCACGGTGTTAACAATATTTAAAGGTATACTTAAATGTACAAAGAGTAACTTTGTTTAAATATTTTGTCAGTCATTTATTACCTTATGCTTTTCTAAGTGTGCCTCCATACTAACAATACATGGACATTTTTCTTGAACAGCAAGTGTGATGAAATCGCAACATGTGTCAAGCAGAGGTGTTTGCGCAAACAAGAAGCAATTTTTCGTTTTGAAACTCTGAATAGACATATTTAAGATATCACAAATGATTTTTCAGCAATTTCTTTAAAGAAAATTAGCATTTTAATATATCACATATATTAAAGTTGATGTATATCGCACTGATGTAATCCGATTTGCCAGATTTCAAAAACATATACAGACATTGTCTTTTGGAATCCAGAACCAAGAATACAGATCATGTTAATATAAACACACACAACTGCTACGAATTTTCAACATAAAATGATCAGCAATTTTCAAATGAAAATTGGATTTGAAATTTGAATAGTTTATAATTAACATGCTTTCTATTTGATGATATGTGTATTCGTGTAACTGTTTGCATCTTAGACATACACAACATGTGTACGAAACTATGTTAGTAAGAAAAAATGAACTTTCTCAAACAAAAACAATCGAGGTACCTGGTATATCCGCGACATTCCTGTTTTTGTTTGTCAGAAGCCGATTCCTTCCCATAGCCTGAAGTTCCTTATCCAAGTTTTGCTCTTGATTCAATTGCAGTTTTTAAAGCATAAGAATGCAACATTATATTTTAATAATTTTATTATTTTATATAACACCGAGTAATGTTTTCCCATAATATTTCAAGCATTGATTCATTTGAACATTTTATACTTTCAGTAGCAATCGTACCTCATACTGCTTGTGTACCTCCTGTTTACTTGACATGGCCATATATTCATGGAAGTGGTCTCTTGTTATTTAAAGACCACTCAATGGTCAATGAATGGACCAAAGCTTCGTAAAGAAACTTGAATTAACTCTTCAAATATAAATCATATATACAAAATAAACAGTGCATCTTAGAGAGAGGGTTGTTCCGGTATATGATAATGTTTAGGCATACTCTTACAGTGCTTTATAGAATGCTTTTATGGCACATGATTTTTTACTGAATTTTCCATGGATTCTTTAATATAGATTTCAATGTATTAAATGAAATGAAATTGGTAATGCGTAAAAGATACATTAATAAATTTAACGAGAAATATAAATGAAAAATAAGGATCTCCTTTTTGACCATTGAATATATTGCTTTGAGTTCAGCTATAATATTTAATTCAGATTTTCGACATTTTCCAAATAAAAAGGGTATTTTACTCCAATGATTAACATACGTCGCCATGAAGCAAATATCGATTAACTGTCGTCACAATATTGTGCCTAACAAATAATTAACATCGTAAAATCGCGCTTAACTAAAATCGGACGGCGCCAAATTGCATCAATAGCCTAACGGAAGATGTCATAAGAACATATTGTAAAGAACGAAGACATTCTTAACAAAATGTATATAAAATGTATAGCATTTCTCACATTGCAAAACTAATCGAATACATATATAAATAATTTCCGCAACTATTCCATACGGCATGGAACTATTTTAGTGGACGTATTGCTTGCGCTAACAGTAGTAAACGTGACACAGCAGTTATGCCGCAGTTACTTCCCGTCGCAAAGAGGCCACGGAAAAACTGTCGTAAGACAAGATTGTTCCCAGCGGGGAAATAAATGGAAAACCATGATAAATGCATGAAACAAATATTGAATATAGTGTAAGATCGTTTTATATTTCAATTTTTGTTTTAAATCATCGTTTATATCTGTCACCACATAAATTACGGCAAGTACTCTATTCATCAAAACATACTCGAAATTTTAAATTCCTTTGTTTCTAAATGCATAACGATTTTACGACGAATCATCGTTTTAACACAGATATTAAACAATCCAACCTCGAAATGATTTGACAATGAAACAAGAAAACGCTTTTTGGTTGTGTTACATGATGTACATACAATGAGAAAAAACTATAAACTTCATTATTTTTCAGCTGAATTAAAAGTGTGTGAACGCCTTCAATATTAAAATGTCTAGTGCATGACAATATAATCCAACACATAAGTACTCGAAAGTACCTGATGTCAACGGCGTTAACTTCTTGTACACATATAAACCAGGTTAATACCATTGACATCCACCAGAGTAATTTATAGTTCAAAACTATATGTTTTAGTAAGACTATTTTATATTAAAATGAAGCAAATTCGTCAATATAGACATAGCTGCAAACATATACCATACCATTACACACTCTTAAGCACAGATACCACTCGCTAAAACAAAACAATAGTACAAGAGGTTAGGTTAAACAAAAGTAAATAAATGTCTTATACATGTTGAATAACAGTGTTAGAACTAGAACGATATTTGGGTAGTAAGTAGATATTGTAAACATTGCTTTAATACACATAAGCTTGTAAAAGGTAGCACTCAACATACGCTTCTTTGCTGAAATGTGATCGATCGAAAAACAGCAGTGTCATGATGCATAATTGTTCAGCACTGTTAGATATACGAAATAGAATTGATAGGCATATAATATAGAAGTTTTCACCACTTTTTTGTGGTCTAACTAAAATTGATAAATACAATGATTTATATTACAGAAACGTTATGTAAACACTTTACCGTGCAAATTCAGACTAAATGAGATTGTTTACTCACAAAATAATTGCTGTTGACATCTCTCATTTGAATATCATGACATTTCTGACAAAAATGGTCAATTCATGTAGATTTCTGGTTGTTTAAATCAATTAATCAGATTAATCAAAATTATTAATCAGCTTTTTTAATAGTACATAATCATACAGTAAAATTCTTAAATATGAATCTCCTTGGAAATAAAACCACAATAGAATGAACTTCCAAATACCTTCTTAAGGCTTTTTTCGCATCTTGGCAAAATGTTAAAGTTCAATCGGTCTATGTGACTTCCTTTTTTGGTTCGTTTTTTGTATGATAATGGCCATTCGTATGTAAAATAACTTCCTTGTTTAAAAGTATAAATGGAATTGTTGAACAGATGATTTGTCATAAAACTCGAGCTACATTGATGAGTAATGCAGTTAAGAAATTAGCAGTACATTTTTATTCAGTTCGAAGAATAATACAAATCCAGGCAGTTATGTGGTGAAATATCAATTTGAGGGTGTATTTATTCTATAAAATGTCATTTATAACTTCAGCATGGATAATACCTTTACTTTAGTTGTTCTTTGTCTAATAATTGTTCAACCTCATGGTATGTATTTATTTTCTTATCCATATTTTTGCTCAGGTTTTATTAAAATAACATGCGATCTTTATTTCTAATATAGTTGTTTTAAATGAGACATCGAAATACCTTTTGATCAATACCATTGCCTATATGTAATTCAAAATTTTAAAGCTAAATTCAGTTTGTTTCGCCTTGTACATCTTAAATATAGTTTTTGCATTGTACCAATGATACCCTTCATACTCTTTTCAATACAATTTAAATACTTTTTGTTAAGTACCACATGAATACAATCCAAATGATTGGCCTATCGTTTATAACTATTTTTGTTATCTTTTCTAGCAACATGCGCAAAAATTCCAGATGAGTGTCACGGTTGTGGTTGCTGCGCTTACGGACACTATAGAAAATGTGAAAACACTGGTTACTGTAATAATGGGTGTGAAAATGGATACTGGGGTGAGAGGTGTTACTACAGATGCATGTACTCTAATTGTTTACGATGTGCACGCAATAATGGCTACTATTGCGAGTGTAGGACAGGCTACTACGGATTCGATTGTGAATCTTGGTGTGGAACTAATTGTGAAACATGTGACAAAACCAAAGGATGCCTTTCTTGCAAAGGAAGTTATTGGGGTAAAACATGCAATGACAAATGTAGAGGAAATTGCGATGTTTGTTGGAAGTCGGATGGTCATTGTAGTTCTTGTGTGAAAGGATACTGGGGACGATTTTGCTTTGATGAATGTGGTAGTCAGTGCAAAACGTGTAACATTTTGAGTGGTTGTACAAAATGTAATAAGGGCTATTATGGCTCTAAATGTGAAAATTACTGCGGAGACAATTGTCTCAGTTGTGATACAAAGCTTGGTTGTACTACATGCGACAGAGGTTATTATGGACCCGCTTGCATGTGTGATGCAAATTGTGTTCAATGTGATAACCTAAAAGGATGTACAAGTTGCAAACCTCGATACTATTCAAATAAAGGTGTATGTCAGGAATGTGTTTTAGGGTGCACATGTACTAATTCCCAAAACTGCATTGGTTGCATTAAAGGATATTTTCTAGAGTCAAACCTTTGTTCACCATGTCCCTATAACTGTATATCGTGCACTACGTCTGCACAGTGCACTTCCTGTACGGACGGTCGATTTGGAAATATATGTCAGTATCAATGTAAAGACACTTGCATACACGGTATTTGTAATTCAACGATAGCTTTATGCCAATGCGATGCATATTATACTGGACATAATTGTGACCAGTGTATCGCAGGATATTATGGTAACGACTGCTCACATAGGTGTTCATTAGGCTGCTTAAGAACATGCAATCATGCCGACGGATATTGCAAATGCAAAGAAGGTTGGGCAGGGGATAGATGTGACACGTGTGACGATATATACTTTGGAAACATGTGCAGCGAGCCATGTAGAAGTAGCTGTCTATCTTGTACGGGGGATTTGAATTGTCAACGTTGTAAACCGGGACGTTATGGTGATTACTGTCAACACAAATGCGGTAAAGGCTGCATAAATGGCAGTTGTGATACTAAATTAGGTAGTTGCCAATGCAAAAACAATAAATTTATTAAATCAAAAGCATCAGGGTATTGCCATGAGTGTGTGCCCGGACAATATGGTCCAATGTGTGAGCAAAGCTGTCCTAAGATGTATAATACATGCGAAAACGAGACAAATTGCGTTTCATGCAATGACGGGTACTTTGGGGAATCTTGTAAAAAAACTTGCCCCGATGGGTGCAAGAGCAATACTTGCATAAAGAAAGACGGATCCTGTTTAACATGTAAACATGGATATTACGGAAAGTCATGTGGAAGCACCTGCCCGGAATTATGTCAAGTATGTGACCACTACGATTCATGTTCCGAATGCAAAGCTGGGTATTCAAATACACAGAAGCAGTGTACATGTAGAACTGATATTTGCGTAAATTCAGTAGGTTGCGACTCATGCACAAATATTTCATATTATGCAAATGATAATGAGTGTTGCTTGGGCAGCATCGATAACTGTGTTTCCTTTACAAAGACGTTTGATAACATTCATTGTAAAATTTGCAGAAAGGGGTATTTTCCACACTACAATGGACAATGTAAAACCTGCAATTCTCAATGCGTCGACAGTGAATGCGATCCGTCTTCGGGAAGATGTCTTCATGGATGCACCCAAGGGTACTGGAATCAAACCTGTGACGATGAGTGTGATCCAGAATGTTTATCTTGCGATCACGCAGATGGATTGTGTTCACAATGCAAAAATAACACAAAATACGGACCGTTCTGTACAATGGAATGTAACAATACCTGTGAAAACTCCATGTGTGACATTAATGGAAATTGTACAAATGGATGCATTACGAATACGTTTGGAAAGCATTGTGAAAACACCTGTGATGAGCATTGTACACCAAATGAAAACAAAACGATTTGTTCCGAAAAGACGGGAATGTGTTTTTACGGCTGCCAAACCGAATACAAGGGGA
Source organism: Mya arenaria (assembly GCF_026914265.1). Taxonomy (NCBI): domain Eukaryota; kingdom Metazoa; phylum Mollusca; class Bivalvia; order Myida; family Myidae; genus Mya; species Mya arenaria. The sequence continues at coordinate 33,830,981 of NC_069131.1, forward strand.
GATTTTGTCCTCAAAGTAAAGAATTTTTATTTTATTATTTTCTAGTATACTTTGTCTTTATGATACCTGGGGCGTATTCATAAAACTTCTTAAGTTTTTCTTAAGAAAAATGAAATCTGTCTCAACTTAAGATAGGAATTTCATTTATCTTAAGTTCTATTCATAAACGTTCTTAAGTAGTAGTTGGTAAATCTCAACTTAAGATATGAAGGATTCCTAGGAATTTCATCAGAATTTCTTAAGTCCCGTTGCTATGTGTTGAATACTCTTTAAAGAAAAAAGCTACCGTCTATTTTTTACGGTTTTGGAAGCAAATTTGTATCCTTTTGTTCAATTTTGGATAAAGTACTATTTTAAAGTCGTGTAATAATTGGCAATAGTTTAATTTAAAAAATCAACAAAATCATCAGTTTCGGCACAATTTCTCTGTGATATTATCGTACATAACCATGAATGTCACCTTAAAGTGCTAAAATGCATTTATAATATTCATTGTGAATGAACAATTGTTCCCGCGCTATAACCACAGCTGAGTGACAAGGTGTATGGTAGAGAAGCCAGGCTTCGTGACATCATTTTCATTTTAGTTTGGGATTTTTTTCCTTGAAATTGGGAAAAACGTATACTTATTTGGCATTGGGAATTGGTCAGATATTCTGACCCCTGAATTGCAATTGCGGATTTAGGCGCGCGCCCCCTCAAAAATCGTCGAAGTAACAAAATAAGCTCATAATACACCATTCCGATTACAAATTGATAAATTTTTCTTGAGAGAGTAACCCCAAATCCACATGCAAACAGTTTATGCTATGCACATTCGGTTCTAAAGGAGGGGCGCATGTCAAAGGTTGCGCCCCTAAGAAACGCCACCTCTAACTTCAATTCCGGAGCCGCCACTGTGATGGGCCTATTCAGTCAAACATGTGACTCCCTCCCTGGATTCGATAATGTGTTTACATACTGATTATAGAAAAAATAAGACAAAATCAGTTTAAAAGAGTATAGAGAAAAATTCTTTGTTTCAATGTAAGATCATAATATATTTCACCGTATGAGCACCAAAACCTTATTTTCACGAGTGGCGTACCAAGAGTGATTAATATACTATTAATATTAATAAGGTGAAATATGTTGCAATCTTACACTGAAACAAGCAAGTTCCTTTTTATGATATGCCTAAAATGATTTAAAATGACAGTTCCTTGCAGTATTTCGGAAGGGGTAGTCAAAAACGCAACATTATTTTGGACACTACGTCGTTGAAATGGTGTCCCAGACTTGTCGTGTTCACACGCATGTTTTAATAATTTGAAGTTGGGGGGGGGGGGGGCGGTCAACATTTAAATACAGTGAAAAATATCAAAATGTTAATTCACAGTTTGAAACAGTGAAATACCAGTTTTAGTTTACTTATAAATTTGTATAAATCACAGGAAAGCCAGGGCTAAATAGAGGATAATTGTTTTTTTAGTGTAAGAACATTATATATTTTTTTGTGAAAACACCTTGAATACTTACAGTAAATAAAAGTAAATATTTCACCCGTGGCTACACCACTTGTGGACTTGGTGTTTGGTGCTCACTCGGTAAAATATAATATGATCTAACACTGATATAAATAAAATATCTTTTTAAAATATGATTTAAAAGGATATTAAATAACAGTTTATTGAGTGTTTTTTTTCAGAAATAGAAAAAATATCAATTTATCTGATAAATCTCTATAAGCAACTGTAACATATAAATAGCATATATATAAAAATAGAGGATAATTGAAGTTCTGAGATTATACCAAATATGAGATCACTCTGAAGCTATTGTTTATAGTCATTGAACTGAAAAAGGCTTACATAACTATCAAATCATTGAAGTCAGAGTTATGAACGCGAGGTTTCAGTTTGGTGGCCCTTATTACAACGCCAAGGCCATCCCAGTACCTTCAATAACCTACCAGCTGCCACAGCTTGAGTGCGAAAAAGTGGCTACAGCTCTTTTAGGAGCTATAATAGAAAAGAGCAAATGACACTGCCGAGTGAGAGACAAATAGAAGGGCTCATTATATGAGTATGATTATTTATTTTACATAATATAACGATTATGAGGGCTTATTTGAAAAATCCGGGAATGCAGTCCCAAATAAATGTGTTTCATGGGAGAATCATTTGTATTACTCCAAACATTTACAAAATAACCGAAATACATGTGAACTTCACTGAAGAGTAAGCACATTTAAATGGCAATGCATTCCTCGATTTCTCATATAGGGCTTACAATTGGTGTATTAGGTAGAATTACGAGTCCTACTTACTTTATCACGATGTCCGCTCTTTGTCTCTAGTTTGTAAGTGTCATTTGCTATTTTATCTATATGTAGCTCCAAAAAGAGCTGGAGCCATTATTTCGGATACGCGCACAAGTCTTAGGTTCATATTTGATTATTGTTTATGGTTGTCCAATTTTATTTTGACATTTAAAAAATGTCAATTTTATACATTCATGTTATACAACTGTTATCAATACCTACACATGTACTTGTACATGGCATACATGCTATCAGCTCCAACTGCATACATGGACTGGATATCCTAAAACAAAATATCAGCAGAATGATAATTCGTCATTTTGAAAAGTTGGGGGTGGTAAAGAAACAGTTGCCAGGTTGACTTAGGTGACAAGAGCCCCCTGCAAGTATGGGTGATCCAACGATCGAGGGTCCAAGGGTTTGATCCCTATGATTATGCACCAGTCAGATGTAACCACGGCCCCACAGGTCCGGGGATTAGCGGTGATTTTGACTTTCGGTCCAACCACCCCCGTAAAATCCTAACCCTGCGGGGACAAACTGCTAGTCAAATCCATGCCAAAAACCCCCGCACCCCAGGGGCATCCTAAGTTAGGACCATTCCCCGCTATTTTTGGTGCGAAAACAAAAACCACCACAGTCACTCGGCACTGCGTGGAAAGTAAAAACATGGCTCATTTTCCCCGCTATACCCGGTATACCCCCGGACCTGAGGCGGGGGAGGGGGTGTGGTTACAATTGACTTGGGCATTACTTTACCTTTTACTGGTGTCAGAAATAATTGAAGTGACTTAGTTAGACAGTCAACGATTGTGCTACTTGATTACTGATAATTAATGGGGTAATTGTACAGGCAGAACATTTTTCTTTCAGTATTATTAAGACTGACAATGTGGCAATGTTTCAGAAAAAAGTGGTTCCCCACCCATTGAAAGTTTCTTTAATTTCGAAAACTCAATCAGTTAATACATAAATCCTTTGATAAACCGCTTACTGGATTAATAATGTTGCTTTATTCAAAGAAATATTCATACAACTTACTGTAAACGATGAACTTTTATCCGGTTGATGTTGTTTACGGAATGAAAAATCGCAAATACGTTGGTCAAGGTCAAATATGGTTATTTTTATTAACAGAAATGTACATAAAAAAAAACGGTTTCTAAAGAGCGCAACATTCATATGAATTTATCAAGAGCAAAAACGTTCAATAATTTAAATGTTCACAATGAGATTTAGAATAACATTGACGCTGATTTCATTTCAAGATGGCCGACTCTTACCATTAAACGACTTAAGAACTTTTCTTAACTAGTTAAGACACCTCCGACGTTTTCTTAACTTTTTGCCCGATGTATGAAAACTTAGGAAATTCTTAAGATAATAAGTTTTATGAATAGCATTTAAGAAAACAATGGTAAACTTAGGAAAAAATGCCACACTTAAGTCAACATCTTATCTTAAGAAGTTTTATGAATACCGCTCCTGGCTTGAGGGTGTATTTTGCGCAATACTTAAAGTGATATCTCGTTAATACAAAATAATGTATTTGTGCAAGACAACTAGAGTATTTTTGCCAAAAAGTATGTACCTGTTTTGCTCGTTATTCTATGAACGTTTGATCTTTCATTTCACTCTTGGAATGTCCGCAGTTATTGAAACAGAAGCGGGAAAACAAAACTGGCCAATAGCAGCACTTGGTGTTGGTATTGCCGGAGGAGTGGTAGTTCTTGCTGCCATTGTGGTTGTTGAACTGTTTTTTCTTCGACGAAGGTAATAAACTAAATATATATGTGTGTCTTAAGGGAAATTAATTTTACGCATCAGTTAATCATTCTTTACAACTTATTCTATCAACTGTAAACATTAACTAAAACAAAATGACGATGTTATTTCAGAAGAGTCAATTTGAAAATTAAAAGCAAAGCAAATGAAAAAGAACCTGAGAACTTGTTGGAGATGTACCCCAATATGAACAATGGAAGTACGTATGAACTATTAGTTAGTAATGATTTTTAGTGTGAGCTAATAATTTATGGTGTTTGAATGTAGAGTAGTAATTATTATTTTATTTTGTACGTTTATGTTCCAATAATGTTCTAATAAGAGATTTTTATGCATTGACAATGATAATTCACCTGTATAAATATAAAATACATTGTTTAGTTGGTGGTCATCAAGTCCAACACACTGTTTCTCTCCGGGCGCTCCGGTTTTCCCAACAATACAAAACTACACACCCGCACAACAAAGTCCAATAGAGTAACTTAGTATATATATTATCTTCCTTCTCTGTTTTTAACGAATATTAAATCGACCAATGTGAACACGGACCAATCTGTAATTAAAGATAATTGTCACATTCATGTCCCCAGGAACCACCCGAGCAAAGAACCCTAAGGGGGATACCGACAATTTTCACTCTGTCACCGTCATAGGAATTCCCAATTACCAGAGTCCACCAACAAGGTCCGGAAATGAAAGGACGCCTATCTTGACAGAAGACAATCTAGAAATTGGTAATGTTGTTATTTAAATTAATATTATAAAGTTAATTAATGCTTGTATTATTCTCGTGTTATATGGCCCAGTTCGTTGTATGTAAAATGCACTTATTACAGAAAATATATTACAAAAAGAGTGAGGCAAATCGTTAGGAGAGTTAAAACTAAGATATTTAAAACAATTTAATGTTAGTTCAATAAAACATGTATTGACTCTGAAGACCATACTTTTGGAAAACGTTAGAAACAACATTCACCAAGGATTTTTTGCGTAATTGGTTTATCACATTATCACGCGATTTTGCCTATGTGTTCGATAAAGGTTAAAAACCCATCAATGTGGAATCAGTCATTGTGGCCGAGTTGTTAAAGAAATCGCTTTTCTTAATATTTCTTGACTGTACAGCGTAGGTTAGCTCAGCACTAAAATCAGAATATGTCATTATACTTTTCTTTATATTTTTCTGCAATTTCGGTATTAATAGGTACAATAATTATAAAATCAGCGTTTTTCAGATGCATTTTCGGGAAAAGAGGTAACAAATGAGCAATCCCCTTTGAATTGAAAGGCGAATATTCATGTAGTGTTAAATCAAGGTAACTAAGGATATTGCAGGCAGACAATTTTCATGAAGCTCATGTTAGCTCAATAGAACGATTTTGCTGGCGAAATCGTTTTTCCAAAAAGGTCATGCTTACTCATTTTAACAATATTGTTTACAAACTTGTGTTTTAAAAATCTCATTCTAACGATTTTGCAAACGAATTTAAGTTTTAAGAATTTCATGTTTCCACAATCCAACGAAAATTAAAACGCATTTGTGCATTTTTCACTCAATCTAACAATATTGCAATCGTATGTGTGCTTTACGGCAGGTCAGGTTATCTGAACATGATGATATTGCAGACAAAATTAAGTTTAAACTAGGCAATAGATTATACAATATTTCTAACAAATTTGTGCTTTTGGAAAAGTCATGTTATCTGAATGTGACGATATTTCAGACGAAGATGATGCTTCTGCAAAGGAAACCGCAGTAATATTTGAGGACAATGGAGGTTTTTATTACAACAACGCTGAAGAAATTAGCAAAATCAAATTGCATGTGACCGATCTACCGGAATATGTACACAATCTATGTTTTAAGGACCTAGAAGAAGAATTTCAGGTACTGTGCATCTCGTTGATGTTTTTATATTCTGAATTTCTCATTTCTTGAAGATGAGGGTTACGTGCAGATATGTCGTATTGAGATACTTAATATTACTCGATTAAATTGTTAAAACAAATAAATGAAATGTCTTTTAACCCGACAATCTTTTTTATATTTTGTTTTTAACTTGCAGAATATTCCATACGGTCTTGTAAAAGCCTATGGCGTTTCACAAACGAAACTAAACATGCACAAAAATAGGTACAGAGGAATCTACCCGTGTAAGATCACTTCTCTCAATACAGTTTTGCTTTCATTATTAACATTTGCTTAGTATTTAAATAGAAAAACAACTGAGGTTCATATTGTAAAACAGGCAAACGGCATTGGTGATATCAATATTGGGCTCTAACTGGATAAGCGTGACATCATTCAGCTAATTGTATAAGACGGAAAACTGACCGGCTTCCTTTTTGCCGAAAACAGGAGGGCAAATATTTCAAGATGTGCAAAATAATTCTTAATGCTGTAGGTTCATATACTATTTATACCAGATTTATGCGTTGCATGAATTGATGTTTAACCTCTTTAATTTCAGATGATGATACGCGAGTTTTAGTTCGCGGTGGAGAAACAGACTATATTAATGCAAGCTTTATAGACGTATGTTGCTTTTCTAACACAGGCAGTGGTAGTGTAAATTGTTATTCCCATTCCATACGTTGTTTGTTGAAACAAAGAATGCCGTTTTATTAAAGCATTTAATTAGTTAGTTTAAAAAGGCTTATTGTAATTATATCGTTATTTTGTCAAACATAAGTGAAAGCCGGGCTTGCACTCAATCCATTGTGTTATTATGAGTATAAGCTATTATTGTTCTTACAAAAATGATGAGGAAATAAATAATTCCAAAGCGTCTTTGTAGAAAGTGTTATATAACACTTTTGTACATAAGGATGAAATTATTTTTCCTTAAACATTACAGACAATCTTAAAAAATGTACATGCTGAAGGATGGCTGATTCTCCTTTGCCCGTTTGTTAAAGCCACTACTTCGGTACACCTTTTACTGCATACTTGGTATGGAGTGAATATAAACTTTCTCACTTAATAACAGTCATTATAAAAAACATGATTTACATTTTCTTTCAGGGATTCAGAAGGCGAAATGCATATATTGCTACATTGGGTAATGTCACATACTTCTTTCCCATCGATTTGTAGTCTGACAATACAATGTTAAAACTACCTTAGTTAACGACAAACTATTTGGACTAGTAACCAAGGTCCTTTTTAACATTTTAGTTTACGGGTATAAATATTTGCTGTGTATATAAATGCGTATTTTTATGATCATTTATGCCGTACATAGGTCCTATGGTTAAGCAGCTCGGCGATTTCGGCCAATTTTGGCAAATGGTTTGGCAACAGAAAGTGGAGAAGATTGTTATGCTGACCAATTTGGTAGAGGGAACGGTAAGGTGATAGTTTATCGAATTTTGTGACCTGACATGAAACGGTGAGATGTGGGTAGAATGAGAAATAAGTTTAGGGAATTTAAATCTAAATGGCATTCTAAGTACATTATGGTTGCGTAATGAAATGACAACACATGGACTTGAACTACATATTAACATATTATTGAATATTTCTTTACAGAAAACCAAATGCGAGCAATATTGGCCAGATTTTTATCAAAGAAAAATGTTCGGCGATATAAAGGTTGTGTGCAACGATGAAAAACTGTACGCAGATTTCATTTGGAGACACTTTACGCTTTATAAGGTACACTCAAATTGGTTATTTCAAATCGGTCTATTGACTGTTCGATTTAATAATTGAATGTTTGAGTGCTGCGGTTCAACAGTAAATGAAAACATTATCCCTGCACTAACCAAATGTTTTCCTACACAGATCGAGTTCAATTTGAATGGTATCAGTGTTTTAATCTATACTCTATATAAATGTTTTTGGGATTACCGAACTATATGAATGCAAAACAATGCTTCATAGGCATTTGAACGTAGTTAAAGTTCGGCTGAATGATATCATTTGCGTTGTTTCATCGACGTCATCCAATACATTTTCCGCTATTAAACCAATCACTATGGTCGGTTTTGTGGTATTTAGAATATGTTGCGTTCATCATAACACAGATATGCGATCGTCTATGGAAGTGCAATCGGAGTGTACTTTTGACATAAAACTTAACTCGTAGTAAAACCATATCTAGTTATTTAGAACGACACGCAAATGGCATTTTATCATTTGAATAAGCAAATCATAGCATAACTTGAAAGCGGGCGAATACGGTTGTACGACGTAATGACTTTCGAAATTCCCCACGTAGCATATACGGAATTGATAGTGTGTACGTGTGTAAAGGTGTAACGAGATCAACCAAGCGCTTTGTCAAAATAAATTAAATAGGTAAATCACCCAAATTTTGTATATATATTGTGACCCATTGGTTTTTGCAAATGTGATTGTTGAAAAGCAAATGTAAAAACGTTAAGAAATATTAATAAAGGACAAGGGAGTACATAAAGGTGAACAATTTCTTATCGTTTGATTGCATTTGTTATCCAATGTATCAGATGTATATTTAAAAATATAAATCTTGTTGAAATTAACTCAGAAAATATTATATTAAAGTAGTATGTCCTTAAAATAATGTCGTCTGCCAGGATCAAACCGAGCATTTAACTAGGTACATCAATATTAATAGGTAACGTTTATCCCTGTTGATGCTTCTTAGCGCCCAATCCGCCAGAAAACAATTTAGTCTGATTTATAACCATGGAATTAATATTGCTGTATATGTCGTTGTTTTCAAAACTAAAACAAATTTGTCTGCTTTTAAGCCTTAGGCTAATCATTGAAAAAGTTTGTTTTAAATTGAGTCGTTCTATTTTGTGATGAAAGTGTCAAACTAATTAACAGACGTATAAACGTGTACACTTTCATTAATCAGTAATAGTTAAGTTATCAAAACAAGTATGCATGGTGGATATATACAATCAAAACAATTAAAACATAATAATATAATCTATATCAAACAATGTTTAACCTATCTTTCTTCTCTTAAAATGGTACCAGAAATCTAAAAAAAGAAGTCTACATCATCTACAGTATACGAGCTGGCCAGACAAGGACATCACATCCTTTATAGAGTTTAGACAAAGGGTGAATGCCTTATCGAATACCTTCGATGGACCAGTAGTTGTGCACTGCAGGTTTGATGTCAAATTTTGGTTCAGATATACTGATAATTACGGTCCATGTCCTGGCCTGTAACGAATATAGAACACCAATGAATAATCGCAAACAATATTATATCAAAATGTTATCGGCCTATAATCTTCAATTTTGATGTATATGAATACAATTCATTTCTGATAATATTTCATAATTACGTTATATTAAATTGCTTTTGCAAAAAGTAAAGAAAATAAAAAAAAAACAACAATAATGTCGCGCCGGCATCAGTAATCAATCTAAATTCGTCTCAGTCAGCAAATGATTCGAGTCCGTCTTAGTAAGCAATCGTTCCGAGTCCGTTTTAGTCAGCAATCGTTCCGAGTGCCTCTTAGTCAGCAGTCGATCCGAGTCTGCCTTAATCAGCAGTCGTTCCGAGTGCCTCTTAGTCAGCAGTCGATCCGATTCTGTTAGTCAGCAGTCGATCAGAGTCCGTGAAAAAGATGCTTCTTAATGTTTTGATGAAACATATAAAAAAAATCTAAAATTGTGGCAGAATTTGTCAACATTGCAGCGGAACATTCAAATACAAAAATCTATGTTATGTAGGTTTGTTTTAAATACTTTTGTACAAATCTTTTTTATGAACATGTTTCACTTTCAGCCGAAATGTAAATAAGAGGCCAATTGTAACTAGCAATTTATTTTCTGATTTGTGAATATAAACAAAAACACTGGTCAAAATAGAAAAATTGTTCAAATTAAAAAGGTGAAAACGATATGTTTCAATCGCAACATCAACGCAGTAAATGAAATAGGAATCCCAAGTTGAAAAGGAACGTTCCGTTAATTCAGCTTTATTCCGTTTTCGAAATTGCATGTAAGACTTTTGATAAAAATACTTCTGTCATAGACTATTTAGTTTTGCGTACTTTCAGTGCTGGCGTAGGAAGGACTGGAACCTACATAGCTCTTGACATTCTTACAACAGAGGGTCAGACAGAAGGAGCTATAGATATCCCGGGATGCGTTGGCAACATGAGACAGAACAGACCCAACATGATTCAGACCTTGGTAGGATTATTATTATTTGTTAATTAGTTATTTGGTGCAACTTGTAGGAAGCACCGCTCTTTATTACATTTGTTGTCCTTCAAAGTGCCACACAACACATATTTATCATTTCTACTGTAGAGTCAATACAAGTTTATTCACCAAGCTTTGGTCCATACATTGACTACGGATTGTGTGTATATAAGAAGAGAACACTTCAGTCAATATATGGACAAATCCAGAAAACAAGAGATACAGGAGCAGTTTGAGGTAGGATTGTTTTTTCAAAGTATCACCTATCATAATGTTACAAATCGATATTTGAAACATGCATCGAGTTTGTATACAAGATTTTTTAAACGCAATGTTGCAATTGAAATATTCTTTAGAAAATGCAATCGGATCATGAGCAAAAGTCGGATAAGGAATTGTTAGCTACGGAAAAGAATCGGCTTCTGGCAAAAAAGTACAGGAAACACACGGATATACCAGGTACAAAGATTACATCGCCTACAAGCGTGTAACATATTGTCTACATTGGACGCAAAATGTAAACAATAATATCAAGTATTAAGTAGAATAAAACTCATATATAAATAGTAAACTTGTTACTCTTTTTTTATAAATGTAGGTAATTATTTAGAATCTGTAATAATACTAGATTTACATGCTCTTCATTGTTTGGTATTTACATTGCTTAGTCCGTTGCATATTTCTTTATGTAAACATTACCTATATGTTTTGTAATTTGTATTGTAAGGTGACTCCAGCAGACCGCATCTGAATCTGTTGATGAAAACAGACGAATCCGAGATATGCGACATCGACGTAAGTGTATTGTTAGCATTGCTTTATAATTTGCTTTAGATTTGTAACTCGATAGCTGGTGTCCAATCCATTCAAGACAAAAATGATAATAAAATAGAAATTATAATGGCATATTATAAAAGCCTAACAAAAACAGAACGGGAAAAAAATACTATGTTGTTCTGACGAATTTTCTTTTCAGAGTTTTAAAACAAAAAAACGCTTCTTGGTTGCAAAAACACCTCTTCCTGACACAGTTTACGATTTCATTGCACTTGCTGTTCAAGAAAACTGTTCCTGTATCGTTAGTATGGAGGCATCAATGGAAAAAAATAAGGTAAAATGTAAACTGGCAAGAAAGCTTAAAAATGAATATTGGCATCTACTTCCACACTTGCCCTTAAGTGAAATTTACATAGTGTCTTTGTTTTGTTTTATTATCATTTTTATACAACACATGACGTAACCATTATGGCATAACATTTTTATGTATTGTATTAGGCATAGAAATCATTGACGGCATGAGTTTACGACTTTTTACAAAAAAAACAGTAATATCTAAACCATATTAACACTTGTAACACCCTCTTTTTATCTGATTTAGGTCTATACCTTTTTGTTCCTGCTAGTTCAATTATTAATTGTTTTAAACAGGGACTAGGCATATACTTTCCTGGTGAAAATCAAACAATGAAGAAGAGAATAATTTCCGTTCAAGCAAACACAGATCGAAGTGCAAGATACTTCGTTAAAAGAATGCTTCATTTCAAGCACGAAGGAACGATACGATTCAGACATATTGATTGTGCACACATTAGCGAAATATCATTCTCTTTTTCTTTGTTCAGTTATATAAACGTCTTTTTAGAAAACATACCTCCAAATATTTTAAAGAATAAATGTAAGAAACAAAAACAACAACAATAACCACCACCACAAAACTAAAAAAACTGCCCTTAATAAATTGGCAAAGTTGCATCGCAATAATTGTCTGTATATATTATGTTTTCATTGGACTATAGACCAAGACAGATGTGACAATTCCACACTTTCAATATTTAAACTGGGATACAAAGCACAATGTGCCTAAGTCGCCAAAAAGCTTCGTTGCCTTCATCAAAGAGGTTGAAGCCGTATCCAAATCCTCTAACCTGAGTGGACCGATACTGTTGCATTGTCTGTACGTACATACATTGTTTTAGTTCCAGGTTGGCTTCAAATTTCGTCTAAGTTTATATTTCAAACATACTTTTATCATTCTCTTTCACGTTGAACCGATTATCCCTGAAATACTAATGTAATACTGACAGTGTGAAGAACACTGTAAATTAGACATCCAAAACATATTGAAAAGCAAATATTCGAAGCGATAATGTGTTAGTGTTTTTAATTTTTAGACGATATATAACTTTTTTTATAGAAACGGTGCAGGAAAGAGCGGCCTTTTTTGTGTTGTCTTGATATTACTTGAACAATTGGATGAATATGATGAAGTCAGTGTGGTCAATGCGGTGAAGAAAATCAGAGCTAGAAGACCGCTCGCTATTCCAAATAAGGTAAGTGTGAATCACTTCTTAAAACGGATGGTTCATAACGCTTGGTAATGGGTTTGTATCACAATAAGACAATGAAAACCGCAGTGACAAATGAAATATGAAGATAATTAACAATGAGTCTATTAAGAGGCACAATGTTCAGGGTTCAACATACACTGAATAAGAGTCACACTTAAACTTTACTGGTTTCATATGAATGTCCATAAGTAATATAAATTACTTCTTTAGTCCTATGTATGTGTGTTAGTTAACTTAATAAATGCACTTATAGTTTTTAAATTCGAAATCTTTGACAGTATTCATGACAAAGTAACCATTAAATTTGATTATTAAATTTGAATTTGTTTGCAATGCCATGACATTATTTTACTTTATGACTTTTTTTATGTCAAATGTACTAACTTGTTTTCATTTGACTAGATAAAGTCGAATATTTTATCAGTTGTTCAGAAGTTTAATTACTGCACTTATGTATGAATTTGATTTTTAGGAACAGTTTTACTTCTGCTACGAGTGTGTTCTCCATTCCGTAAACGAAACCGATAAAGCTGTGTATTACAACCTAAGAGGTGATATCCAGAGAAAATGAACACGGCTGACCAATTCGGCACAGTGGCACACGTAGTGTTAACCTTGACTCGAACGCATGAAAGTATATACCCTTGATAGTCAAATGCTGACATAATAAGTTATGTTTTTCATTACGTTGAGACCTTATGGCAAAATGGAAATTATTTCCATGTAACTTTATTGCAACACTATATCACCTTCATAGTATTTCACCTGCCAATATAAACATTGTATTGTAAATTCGTTGTATTTGGTTTGGCTGTATATATCAATGCTTTTATTACTTTAACCATATTGTAGAGTGTTTTCTTGTTATGTTTTTAAATGATTCTCTCTAGCCTCAATTTCTCAAAGCATAACTCACTTAAGTATCTTATTTCATTTGGTAAAATTACTTACTTAAATATGATTTAATAAAACAAAAAGTAGCTTATCTTATTGCTCTCAAATATTATTTCCTGTACAAAACCCATTTCTCTTTAAAAAGAGAATATTTCTTGATACAAACCAAATCCAAAATAATCTTATGAGCTTGATCCTGTTATGAGGGATTATTTAATGATGTTTCGAGAAATTTTGGCGCATAATTTCAAACGGGCAAGGCGTTATATGCAAGCGTACAGTGTCAACAATTGCAATTGATTAGTTACAAAGGTATTGCAATATATGCACGCTACTTATAGCACGGTTAGCTTGCCTATATGCTATAGAAAACATACTACATCAAATCCTCGTGAGTGAAATTATTCAAAATATTATAATAATCAGGTTATTTATGTATATACAATTATATATTGCATTGTGTTTTTGCAAGGGCTTTTAACATTCTACTTTGAATACACACTTTCTTTGTAAATTGTTAAAAATAGACGTAAGGAATAGTTTTTTTTTTATTTGTTGTTGTATTTAACAAGGTTTTTACGTATGTTTAAGTGTTGTAAGCGTTTATATGTAAAATAACATTTCATTAGTTTTATTGTTCAATCAGGAAATGTATTGTAGGAGCAGATGTGCACGCAATGGTGGTGTTTATGAATTGTGTACAGCTGTGTATATCTTTGTGCAGTAGTGTTGCTTATCAGCTTATATTACTATTTTGTATTGTAGTTTTGAAAAAAATTATTTCAATGAATTACTTAATTTTCTTAAAACTTTGAACAGTCCAAATGATGAAATTGAAATAATTAGTATTATCAAATAATCTATAAATCGACAGTCTCGCAGGTGTTTTCAATGTTTTTGATTTGGTAATAAGTGTTATCTTCATATGTTCACTTGTTCCCGAATATTATGGGAATCAATCAATTAAAAACATCCGACTGGGTTTGTATTGTTTTCATTGCCATCTTGATTGTTGTTGAATTTAAATGGAAAACAATCTATTGACATTTCCGGAATCAAAATGTCAACTTGCTGTCAAAGATCAAATGGCAATGTTAACATAATATTGCCATACTTTTCAATCGGGTCCAAACTATGATCTTGTTTAGAAAGAAAATAATACGCATGTCATTTTCCATTTCATTGTCATAATTTATTGATATGTTTGATCAACAGATATTATGACCTTATAAGAGCATATTATTATTGTATTTCAGTTTTCACAATAAACGTTCTCTTTCTGTGTTTTTGTTCTAGTGACATTAAAGGTAAAAATGTAAAGCATACCAACCACTTAAGCGGTTTATCTTACACAATAACACTAATCCAACCTCAAGTTTTGTAACCTGATCATTGTGCATAGTTAAATAATTAAAAACAATAGCTACCAGTTGAAAGTAATCTGAGCTGTTAGACCGCATGACAATCGAGGCTTTCGGTATAGTTAATACTTGAATGTATCAACTTTCGGCTTTTGAATTTGTAATGAATGCGTTTTGTTTATTTGCAACACAAGCCACATTCATACGACTCATACAAGTAGAAAACGAAAGAAGGGCTATGTTGGTACGTTAGACTGTATCTTACTTGTACCTTACTTGCATTTTATATTTGTACAGTTTAATTGACTTAGAACTGATTAATGATCGTGTTATCACTCAGTTTGAGTTTATCTCCTTTGTATTTCTTAAAAGGAAAATTAACTAATATTACCGATAAAACTATATGTAAAGATCCGAAAATATGTTTTGCAATTCATATTTCTACAATATTTTGAGGAAGTTAACAACTTCATAAATTATATATACTCGCGGTCAATGAAAACACACCAGAGAATATTATGATCATAATTTGACGTTTATGTGAAGCTCCATTAGAAAACCCGGAGTAAAATGAAGTTTAGGCTTTTCTGAAGTGTAACACTTGCCACATGATGATTTGTGGATAATTTGCTAATCATTGTGCCAACTAAGACGTCGGGGGTAAAAAATGAAATTCACAAACTTAATATCAAGTATGCCCGCTACAAGCTTGGCATCTGCGTCTTATATTACGAATGAGACGTTGTATGCGGTACTGGGGGATGGTATTTCACTCCTCCCGAAGCGCCTGCACATGCTCGGCCTTGTTTTTGATGACATGGCGTCGACTGTGTACCTGACGTCCAAGATGCTCAATGGGACTCAATTCCGGAGAAAAGGCAGGCCAGGGCAAAACATTCATCTTCTGACGTGTCATAGAGTCAGTAGTGAGTCCGGCTGAATGGGGCCGTGTGTTGTCCTGTTGGAAAATAGTTACATCACGGTGATCTTGGAAGAATGGCACCACACATGGTTTAAGGATTTCGTCGACATACCGTTGGGTCGTCAGATTTCCTTGCACTACTATTAGCAGTGTCTTGTTGTGCCAGGATATGCCTGCCCAGAATATGACACTGCCTTCTGCCCAGCGAGTGTTGTATGACGCAACAGTCGACATACGTCCACCCCTTTGACGTCATACCTTACGCTTAATTCGTATACGAGTAATCATATCTTTATTACATTTAAATAATGGTTACTTAATGTGTTAATTGAATAATGTGTTGTTACTTTTTTCAATTTGGAAAAGGAAAAAGAATGTACATATAAAGTTAATGAAAAATAAAGTTAATTATCTAGTAAAAACTGTTGGTTTGTTTAAACGTTAATCGTTGTATTGCTAAACCATTAACATTTTAATATTAGGAAAATAAAATCATGTAAAACACACAAAACAAACCTGCTTAACAGGAAAATTTGCTCGATGGCCGCCATTACTAAAGGTCCTCTCGTTCTTCCTGCCTTCAACCCGAGCAATTTATTGGCAAATCTGACCAATGTTTCATGCAAGGCTGCCCACACATCGCTCTGTTCACACAAACGTTTGTGTATACATGTCCGCGGGCCTTAAGAAATTGATCAAATACAATTGAGATCATTATGTGACTTTAAGTGTGTATGTATTTTATTTAGAACAGGACATCATTTCTTTGTTAAATGAATTGATGCATTTTTTTAATTTGATGTTTTATAGCTGGAGATTGCAATATTAATCATTGACAGCATGTGAGTTATATCGAAGTGTCTTCGGGTACATTTTGGACAAAGATTTGGAAAACATACTGTTTCAAAAAATTGCCTGTTTTGACTAAGCGTTATAGGCCAAAATGAATGTTGACTTATGCTACTTGACGAACGGACGAGCGTTGTCATCTATATGAAAAGCTTTTGTTTACGTTTGCTTTATATACGGGATGATTCAAATCAAAACCAAATTAACCTTATCATTTACACAACTCTAGCTCCACCTGTTCTATGGCCGTATCTGTTCAATAACTGTAATCCAAATGTTCAATACAAACCTTTCATGCATGACTGGTATTCATGTGTGAATAGCATAATTGTTTAATTAGGTATATTTGCAACCTAGTTAAGACTAATCGCTATTAGCACGCATAATACATATGTATGTTATTCTTGATTGCCAGCTATCGAAGACCAGTCGCTATTAGCATGCATAATTATTATGTATGTTATTCACGATTGCAACCTAGTGAATACCAGTCGCTATTTGCATGCATATTAAATATGTATGTTATTCATGATTGCAACCTAGTGAATACCAGTCGCTATTAGCATGCATAATAAATATGTATGCTATTCATGACTGCAACCTAGTGAATATCACTCGCTATTAGCATGCATATTAAATATGTATGATATTCATAATTGCAACCTAGTGAAGACCAGTCGTTATGAGCATGCATAATAAATATATATGTCATTCAAGATTGCAACCTAGTGAGGACCAGTCGCTATTAGCATGCATAATAAAAATGTATGGTATTCATGATTGCAACCTAGTGAAGACCAGTCGCTATTAGCATGCATAATAAATATGTATGCTATTTATGACTGCAACCTAGTGTGGCTCAGTCGCTATAAGCATGCATAATGAATATGTATGTTATTCATGACTGCAACCTAGTGTAGACCAGTCGCTATTAACAAGCATAATGAATATGTATGATGTTCATGATTGCAAGTTAGTGAAGACTAGTCGCTATTAAGATGCAAAACGAATTTGTATGTTATTAATGATTGCAACCAAGGGAAGACCAGTCGCTATTAGCATGCATAATGAATATGTATGTTATTCATGATTGCAACCTAGTGAGGACCAGTCGCTATTAGCATGCATAATAAAAATGTATGTTATTCATGATTGCAACCTAGTGAAGACCAGTCGCTATTAGCATGCATAATAAATATGTATGCTATTTATGACTGCAACCTAGTGTGGCCCAGTCGCTATAAGCATGCATAATGAATATGTATGTTATTCATGACTGCAACCTAGTGTAGACCAGTCGCTATTAACAAGCATAATGAATATGTATGATGTTCATGATTGCAAGTTAGTGAAGACTAGTCGCTATTTAGATGCAAAACGAATTTGTATGTTATTAATGATTGGAACCAAGGGAAGACCAGTCGCTATTAGCATGCATAATGAATATGTATGTTATTCATGATTGCAAGCTAGGGAGGACCAGTCGCTATAAGCATGCATAATGAATATGTATTTTATTCATGATTGCAGGCTAGTGTATTTTGTTATATGGTTTCCATAATTTGTCCATAAAATGGCCCAGTCTATCGGTTGACCTTATTTTAATCTAAAACGACCGACTTTTGATTTACTGAAATGAATGTTCTGGCAAATTTGAATTATAGTGCCTTCTCATTGGACAAAAACAGGTTGACCACTGATTATAAAAAGTGATTGTCCTGCAGAGCTTTCGACCCCAATTATCGTTGATGAAACGGGCATGAACACTTTTTAATAAATGTTGAGATAATGCGTTAAAAACACACAATGTTTTATTAATTTCTTGTTATAAAGAATGCATATGTTGCAAAAACGTACAAATATATTGAAAAGCAATCAGAAACATAATCAGAAACATAAAAAAACAATGTACACAATTACCTAAGTACACCGTTTTTTGTAGGAAAGGCCAACCTTTGACTAGCTTTAACATGAAAGTGATCTGTGAGCATTAATTGATTTTTCGGCCAAAGTAATGTCTTACATATATGTGTTCAATATTTAACGTTTTAAACTGATCTCGAATTAAATGACCCTTTCTCTGCCAAAAGTTGACCATCGTTTAAAAACTTATCAAGATGGTATTCAATATATTCAACCTAGTTCATTCAATAGTTATACTGAATTTATCTATTCAATACCTATATTAGTTATTTATAGCACGCATTCCGATTAGCTACATCAATCGTATATCCAATTAAGACCAAACTTCACTGCATTGATCATTTAGGCCATTCTGAAAGGATTCTACGAAAATAACTACGAAAAGGAACTCGTATGTGTTGCGTATTTAAGCTGGTAGGTTTTTGGCTTCCCATACTTCCAAGAAACAACAGTTTTCCTAATCTAAACGAATTATTTTAAAAGAAAATTGTATTTATAGAGCTTGGGCTTTCCGAGTTAGACCGCGTAGAAATAGAAAGGGCACTTCGCGTGGGTAGTAAGAATTCAGATACATGTCCTATTATTGCGAAATTCTCACGCTATAAAGACCGCGAGACAATCATCAAAAAATCAAAACAATTATTTGATAGGCAATCACAGTTTTCAGTGCGCGAGGATTTCACTGAGTGTGTACAATTAAATAGGCGAGAACTAGGTAAGAGATTAGTTGAGGCTAGAAGTAGGGACCAGTATGCTTCAATACGCTACGACAAGCTTATCATTGATGACGGAGTTTATAAGTACGATGACCTGTCAAAGCAAGTCAGGAGGATCGGTAGTACACGGCCGGGTCAAAGACCACGTGGTAGCGGACCACGTGGTAACGTTAACAGACCACGTGACCACAACAATGACCAGTCAACGGGCCCCCGTGACCATGACGTCAGCGATGCAGACCAATCGGGATCGGAGGGTGGATATGAAAGCGAGGCAGTAGGCGGGACTGACTAGGATGAAGGTCAAGGCCCCGTAAACATAAACACTATCACGTGGAATGTGTGCGGTTTAAGAAAGTTAACTGATGATAAACATTTTACAAGCTTTTTGCAATCGTTTGACATTATTGGTCTCTTGGAAACGTGGAGTGATTTTAGTAATGAATTTGAGAATTTGCCTGATAATTTTACATGTTTTGATTGTGTTAGATTAAAATCCTTTAATGCCTTGCGTAATAGTGATGGAATAGCTGTTTACATTAAGAATAATTTGTTGAAAAATGATTTTATTACTAGAATATGCCATGAATATACAGATTGCGTAGTATTCTATATCAACAGTACTATATTTCGTTCTATGCACGATATAATATTATATGTTGCTTATGTCTCACCCGAGGGCTCGAACATTCATAGCAATAGAGATGAGAAAAATGGAATTAAATCTATTGATAATACTGTTTCAATTTTACGAAATAAGTATTGCGGTTCATATTTTTATCTAGCTGGGGATTATATGCCCACACGAAAGAAATGTTAGATTACATTCCAGATGATAATCTGCAAAACATTTTTAATACTGATGTTGAATATAATTCAGACAATTTTGAGTTACCTCGCAATAACAAAGATAAAATAGGATAGAATAACTTTGGGAAATCTCTTATTGAGCTATGTTGTACTCATAACATACATATTTTAAATGGACGTATTTATGACGACATTGTTGGCAATTTTACATGTATAACATATAATAGTGCAAGTGTTGTTGATTATCATATTATGTCTACTGAGCTTTTTTTTCTCCTATAAGTTCTTTCAGTGTCACAATGCGCGATGAGTCGGATCATTTACCAGTTTGTTCTAAATTGTCATTCTTCTTAGATAGAATAGAGCATACTGATGAAAACTTAGCGGGACCACTAAACGACAATGGTTTTGTACGTGTAGAAAAGTTTAAATGGAAACTCGCATGTAAAGATGAATTTTTAACGTTATTTGCAAATAAATGTAATACGCTCGTCGCTCAAATCGCACTTGAAATTAATATAAATATAAATGACGCGGTTGAGAAAATACTTGGACTTTATCGGGATTCTGCTTATATGATGCGCGTAAAAAACAGTGATCCACCAAATCGCGATGCAAATTTAAACCATCAACCCTGGTGGGATAGAGACTGTGCTTTAGCTAAACAATTAAAGTACGCTGCATTACGAAGATTTAGATGGACAAGTGGGTTGTTAGATTTTCAAAACTATATTTCACTGCGTAGACATTTCAAAATTACGCGTTTCACTAAAAGGCAATTGTACCAGCAAGCTAAAAGGAATAAGCTAGTATTACCTAGTTGTAATCCAAAATCCTTTTGGAAATTGTTAAAAATGTCACAACGTAATAGAAAACAAGAGCTTCTGCGCGTAGATCCTGCTAAATGGCAGAACTATTTTCGAGGATTATTGTTTAATGAAGATCAACCAAACCTGAACGATATAGCTTTTGACACGAACAGATTTAATGAAGAATATGATTCCATTTTAAATTGTGATATAACTGACGGGGAGGTTATTGCAATCATTTCAAAACTGAAAAAGGGATAATGTCAGGGACCTGATGGATTTGGGGCTGAATTTTACCAAAGTACAAAACAAACCATAACTCCAGTGTTGCGTCAATTATTTAATAGGGTTTTAAATACGAGTGTATTTCCGGATATTTGGAGAAATAGTATTATTGTCCCAGTGCACAAGTCGGGCTCTAAAGAAAACCCATCAAATTACAGGGGTATTTCTCTTATAAACGTTATGTATTTTCAAATATAATACATGACAGATTATGTGCATGGTCACAGTTTAACAAAATTGATGAAGCACAAGCTGGATTTCGGACTGGTTATTCGACAACAGATAATATATTTACTTTGCAATGTATGGTTTAGAAATATACCAGTAAGCCCGGGGAGAGATTCTATGTATTATACGTCGATTTTAAAAAGGCGTTTGATGGATTGATACACCGTAACTTGTTCACCAGTTTGCATAAAATAGGAGTTCAGGGAAAGCTCTTCCGTATATTAACGTCTATGTATTCAAATATACGCGGGTGTTCGAGTTGGCGGCGGCACGGTTACGCAACCCCTTATTTGTAACGTTGGCACGCGACAAGGGGACGTAACCAGTACAATATTTTTTAATCTATATATTAATGAGTTATCTTCCTTCCTACGATCAAAGGGACATACAAGTATTTTTATTACTGAGCAAATCGCGGATATAATATGCATACTTTTTGCAGATGACGTTGCGAACTGCGCTGACACTGCCATTGAATTACAATTACATCTAAATTCTATTTCGGCGCAAATACTGGTATGACTATTAATCAGAGGAAAACAGAAATAATCGTGTTTAGAAATGGCGGGCCTCTGCGGTCATACGAGCATTGGTATTTTAATGGCACCCCGGTAAATGTTACATCGGTATACAAGAACATGGGACTCATATTCACGCCAAAATTATCCTGGACAAAGGCAAAATCAAAATTAGCTGCGCAAGCCCGGAAGTCAATTTATGCTATAAAGGCCTACCAGAGGGCTTTTGGAAACTTTTCTCACACTGAATATTTTAAAATATTTGATTCAATGGCTAAGCCTATCCTTATTTACTGCTGAAATATATGGTACGGAAATATCTGATTTTCTTGAACAGGTACAAATTCAATATTGTATGGAATTCCTTGGGGTAAATAATTATGTTAACGATTGTGTTGCATTAGGGGAATGCGGGAGGTTTCCTCTATGTATTGATCATCATGTAAAATGTATTAAGTACTGGTGCAAACTACTATACATGTGTAATGAACGTTATTCAAGAAACTGCTATATAATGCTTAAACGACATGATGATATTGGAAGAAAAAATTGGGTTACATCTGTAAAGAATTTATTATTCAATTATAATTTTGGTTTTGTTTGGCTTAGTCAGGAAGTTGGAAATGTTGGCGATTTTTTAATATCATTTAAGCAAAGGTTAGTTGATTGTAAAAGACAAAACTGGTTCGAAAATGCGGGAGACTCAACACGATGTGACACATATAAGCATTTTAAAACTTTGTTAAATCCAGAAAAAAATATTTATGTATTAATCTACCATTTTATTTGAGGAAATCGTTTGCGAGATTTCGATGTTCTAGTCATGAATTGTCTATTGAGACTGGTCGACATTTGGGTATCGAAAGGGAAAATAGACTGTGTAGATATTCATTAATTAATTTTGATATCAGATGTGTAGAAGATGAATTTCATGTATTCTTTCAATGTAACAAATTCAGACAAGAAAGGTAATTTTATATCTATAAATGGTACACGGGTAGGCAAGACTTCCAAAACTTCATAAATCTTATGCAAAGTCTAAACGAAGACCGAATAAAAAATATAGCATTCTTTGTATATGTAATAATGAAACAAAAAGATAAGGAAAAATGAATGTCATTAAGGAATCACAACTCTAAAGATTTTATGCTTTGTATTGTATGTCTTGTATTATTGGCCGGAGGCCTTCTTTACAAATAAAATTTGAATTGAATTGAATTGTATTATATAATCATAAGCTAAGTTGAATGTGTTTGACAAACCACACAAATAATTAACCTTTAAACGTTATAACCTGTAAGTATGTAGATTATTTAAAAAGTCTAAAATTGCCTGAGGGTTTTTAGAGGGTATGTTGTATTGTGTAATACGACGTATTTAGAAGCTTGGGCATTTATCTGTGTTTCCTTAAACAATTTCTACAAGTTGCCTAGTATATTGGTTTTGAAATTGGAACCTGATGTTAACTTATGAAAAAATTTGGTATATCCTTATTAATATGTCATGCACTCAGTATATTGCTTTTAGTGTTATGATAGTCCAAGTTGCTTACCTATAATAATCAGCATTTACACTCAATAGCAATTGCATAAAGACATGTCATGTGAGATTACAAAGAAGCACAATTCCTCGAGGTAAGCACACCCAATTCCGTTAATGGAAAGACGAGATTTAAGATACATGTTGGAGATTAACACACACCTTTTACAACTGAGTCTGAGATGAGGGATACACAATACCGGAGGGTATAAACTTTTAAATTAAATATCAACACAAATACTTTATACGGTGTTTAACAGTCGTGTAAATTTTCGTTGTTGTCGTTGTAGTTATTTTTGTTTTATATTAAAAATAACTCATATAGTACGTCAACAGTCATATAATGAGATACCATATAATTTCAAAGAAACAGTTAAATTAATACAGAGTTTTAAGTAGACAAAACACTGAACATATTTACTTGTATAAAAAATACAATCTGTTTATACCGGTATCATTTGCAACTTGGTCCACTATATATTCAGAAATACGGTTATAACAACAGTTTTAAAACGTTTGTTATAATGCCCGTGCAAAGGTGAAATGTTCATTTTCTCGTCAGCAATTGAGCCCGAAAATGGTCCGTGTTTAAAAAAAACCGTAGTAATTGTCAAACTAATTTTAAGTGTTATATAATAACTTCCTAAGCAAAATATCAACAAAATATTTCCTCTATGGTTTTCTCTTTTTCGCCTCTACCTCTTAAAGAGCGGCATTTCATTAGTTTGGAAAACTCATTGCCGTCAATCAGTTTACGTGGTTCGACGTCATCACTATCGTCATCATCCTGAGAATTTTGTCGTTGCTCGTCCATTGAGGTTAACGGTTCCTTTTTCAGTTCGGGATTAGTCTTCGCTCGCTTTAATGCCATAACTTCCATTTGTACCATTGCAGATATAATACATAATCTGGCTCCATGTTGGCCTGGGTGTTCCTCCGAAGATAGTGCTTTCTCCGCAAATTTTGTTTTACAATCCACGGAAAAAAGGAAATGACGTCACGTCCGGTCTCGCTGATTGGACTTTTATTTTATCTTTTATTTAAGTGCAAACATGGATTTTACCGAATCTTTTTAATCGGCATTGACACTCAGCTATATTGCCGAGTTGTCTTTCCTCAAGCATTATTTTTCATACGCGTTTCAAATGAACGTTGGAAAGTGTTTTGTAGTGGTTAAATTTTTATTGCGTTATTGTGACGTCATATGACTAACTGCTTTCGGCTACGGTTAAAACGTTATTTTTCCGGATGGGTTTGAAAGAATTAATGTAAAGTTTAATCCGATAAAACTCGTACATCTTGAGTATCTGGGATTCAATGTACGGGCGTGTACTAAACCGTACACCAATGTTATCATAAAATGAATTTTGTAGTCAATTCAGGTATGTTGGTGTTTAGTTTGATAGCATATATGATATGAACAACATTCATACCATTGATTCAAACAATCATTGTTACGTAGAAAATCAGGAAGGTGTTAGTAAAATCTTCCTTTTTAGACAATTTAATCCGCACATGTTGAAAACACGGGAGTTTATGCTATTCCGTTTACTTTAAGAATACGGGATTGTACCGTTTCCGTACACGATGAATATGCGGACATATATACGAACTGTCCCCGTATATTATTTATGTACGAAAATAAACCAGTTCAAGAACACGCTGAGTGTACAAAAAAATAACAATTCACTTACACTATTGATATCAGAATGTACTCTTTCCCGTACACCCATGTAATAATATCTTTATTATGATTTCTTCATATGATTTTAGGTCAAGGAATGATATGAAAAATATACATTATCTTATATTATTCATTAAGATATTGTACTGGTTATGGTCCTGTTAACCTGTGTTTACAGGTTTTGGGAAGGATGGTGTTGGTTTGATGTATGGGCCTCGTTCCGCAACCTATGTTAGAAGCGACTGGGTGTGTGTGAAGTGGGTAGGGTGAGAGTGTCTTGTCTGTCAACATATGCTGCCTGCGATATAAGTAACATATTTTACTAACGTCTTTTATATATTTTTCGGTAACAACGTATTCAATATTCAATGTCCATTTGAAAAACAAAGCCATTTCTATTCTTTAATATCACACAAAAACAGTATTGATAGTCTGATGTATTATTTTCGTAAACATTACATCTTCAAGCTTGACAAGGGTGATCACTGCTTCGGAAATTATCCGTACCGATGAGAAATTATACGGAAGTCAGTAAACGGTGTCTAGGTAAAAATTGTCAACACCGATGTCACCACCACAATGAACACGATTACCAACACTACGCTCACCACCATCAACAACAGCATCATAATCATCACCGCCAACAACAATCTGTACAGCATTGTAAAGCATTTGCTTGTTAATATTATGTTTTCGTTGGAATTTAGACCAAGAAAGATATGATGATTCCACACTATAAGTACTTGGACTGGGATACATAACTGAATGTTCCGAAGTCGGCTGAAAGTTTGTTGCCTTCATCAAAGAAGTTGAAGACGCATTAAAATCATTTCTCCAAAAGGGACCGATACCCTTGCACTGTTTGTACGTACAAACTTTGATTTAGCCCCCATTCACCTTGAAACGGTGTCTTAGTGTAATAATTAAGACTACCTTTGATATCACAATAGCCGAGTATCTCTAACATATCCGAAAATTAAACGAAAGAAAAGATAGCATTGGATTTCTATGATCTTTGATACCACTATGTACACGACCATTTTAACAAGAACGGTGCGGGGAAGAGCGGCCTTTTCTGTGTTGTCTCGACAGTACTTGAAACATTGCGTGATGATAATAAAGTCAGTGTGGTCAATGTGGTGAAAAAGTCAGAGCTGGACGACCGCTCGCAATTCCAAATAAGGTAATCTTAAACGTTTACAAAATTGTTATATTGTATATGTAGACAACGCTGCTGAGTTATACTGTTGTACAATAGAAACCACAGGGACAAGCTAAGTAGCGAAACAATTAACATTGACCCTGTAAAAAGGCATAAGGTGCTCAACACGCATTAAACGAGAGACACAATAAAAACTGCTTGTTAAATACGAATGCCCATGAATAATACATGCATCAAATAGATATTTGACGTATAGACATATAGTCGTATATGATTTCTCTTTCTTATTTCTTTGTGAAATTGTTTCGTAGTTGAGCTTAGATTATTCAATAGTCTTGTTTCATCAGTGAATTATCGTTTTATCGTTATGTACGTATGAAAAAAGAGTAACACTTTGTAATTAAAATATCTTTTTGAAAGAAAAAGGTGCCGTTACTTAACAGGTGACATCTCAATTGAAATGGTTTTAATTGATTGTGTTTCCATTTTACGTTTATCATGTGGACAGGCTTCAATGCGGTGATTCTTTGTCTGATAGTTGTTCAATCTCGAGGTAATTATCTATTATGTTTTTCTTAATTTATCACAACTGTCGTTTTTGACACTCAACAAAGCTTAATAAAATCTAATTTAAAAATGAGGTATTTATGCTACAATTTTGCTTTGATGACAAATGAACTTAAATGATCGTCAATTAGAAATCATTTTCTAAAAACCATGAATTGTGTAGATACGTAAGCTATGGATAAATGATTATCATACACTGTACAGAAACAATTCCAATAACTCCAATTAATTCAATATCATAAATAAATTTTTTTCAAATTGCTTCAATTAAAAACGGTCAACATTATTATTTATTGTAACTTGATAAAAAGAAACAGTTAAAATTACATATAACATTAAAATGATTTACTCAAAAGATGATGATTACTCAACCGAGCTTACGACGCTTCCATTTTATGAAATCAAATAATTTGGCTTATGTGATTTTAAGTGTGCATAAATTTCTAACTAAGGAAAGTACACAACAGAATAAAAAGAGATTAAACACCGGTTTTCTCGCTCGAGTCTCACATGTTTTTAAAAGCAATGGTATTAGTATTTTAATTTCGTTAGAATATTTTTGCATTTTTCAATAAAATATCAATATATTAACATAAATTCAAAGCTTATGGTAAGGGGTTTTATGGAAAAGATGCTCAACTTTTTTTCTTCTTTTTGTTTCCTAAAACACCAAAATGGTTTTATATTTTCATTAGGACTATCAATATCAAGTAATTTAACGCTTCAGTAATTTCAACACGTCTGTATTTAATATAGTATAGTTTTATATTCAGACCTTTCTGAAGCACTATCTAGTTTCATATATACAAACGTTTTATTTGCAATTTTGTTATAGTTTGTTATTAACAACATTTATTGGAATAACATAAACATCAGACAATGAACATTCATGATTCAATAACCGAAATTGGGTGGCAATATATGAACTAGGATTTATGAAACATATATAATTAGAATTTTTTAAATTTTTTGTGTTTACCTTGATCTTTTCAGAGGTGATTGTAGAAAGGTTAATGTACATACGTTTACTATATAATCGGTTTAGTCAGTACAATATTTCCCCTAAAATCCCATGAAACGGCTTTTGTCCGAATATTGTGTATAACATGTAGGAGTGTTGCAAATTGTGTGTGGTAGTCAGTGTAAAACGTGTCAACGATGGACAGGTTGCACGGAATGTAATACTGGATATTACCTTAAAGATAGTGTATACATTAAATGCCAAAACACTGGATGTACATGCACGCTTTCAACACAGTGTAATGGGTGTGTTCACGGTTATTACCTAAACCTACTAGAACTATGTTCAGAATGTCCTAATTTTTGTATATCGTGCATTAGTTCTACACAGTGCACTTCTTGTTCGGATGGTCGTTTTGGAAATAAATGTCAGTATCTTTGTAAAGAAAACTGCGTTCACGGTAATTGTTTGTCAGCGAAAGCTTCTTGTCAGTGCAATATCAAATGCGTCAAAAATGAATGCGATTCTTCATCGGGAAGATGTCTTCAAAGATGTATTAATGGATATTTGAACCAAACATGTGACAGAAACTGTGAATCAGAATGTTTATCTTGCAATCAAGCAGATGGTTTGTGTTCAAAATGCAAGAACAGTACAAAATATGGACCAAAATGTAGACAGGAGTGCAGCAATACATGTAAAAGACCAGAATGTGACTTTTATGGAAATTGTACAAATGGATGTGTTGCAAATACGTTTGGAAAGCGATGTGAAAACACATGCGAGGTTTATTGTAAACCTAAGGGGAATAGCACTGTTTGTTTTGAACATACGGGAATGTGCATAAACGGTTGCAAACCTGGATACAGTAGGATATTTTGTCCTCAAGGTACAGCACGATTTTATTGTTAAATTCACTTTCTTTACATTATAACTAATGTTCTTTTCTTTTTTACATGAGCGTTTTAAGCTTGTATTGTATGGCCAAAGATAATATATCTGTTATACTCGGTATTATATGCATGGTTGATGTTTCGCCTACTCTTCCTATCTCCTCTTTAATTGAAATAGTGGACACACAAACTTCATCAAATTCACCACTTGGGTAAATTATTATTAGTTATTGTGATTCTTGGACTGTTTTTTTATTCAACGAAGGTAAAACTGGTAATAAATACATTTGTCTTAAGCGAATGACCATTTTATAATATGATCAGCTTCATATTTTTAAATGTGTATCATTTCTTGGTTTCAAAAACAAAATTTAAAAGAAATTTACCGAC
Organism: Mya arenaria; assembly: GCF_026914265.1. Lineage (NCBI taxonomy): Eukaryota > Metazoa > Mollusca > Bivalvia > Myida > Myidae > Mya > Mya arenaria. The sequence continues at coordinate 33,860,084 of NC_069131.1, forward strand.
AAATAACAATTGTATTTTTCTTGTTTTATCCTACCCCAATATCAGAATATTTTATGACAATAACATCACCATAAACAACAAAAACATTTTTTCATTTATTTCCCAACATCTAGGTATTAATTTGATATCAGTCTAACAGAAATATATTTGCTTTCAGAAATAAAACATTATGGATCACATTATTAACAAATATGTTTAAACTGTACTGAAATAGCCATATGGTATTATAATTTTAACACAATATTTGGCACATGCACATTAGAACCTTGACGTTGAAAGGCAAAGTCAACATGTTCTAAAAATACTCATGACCTGTTCTTTATTAATAATTAACTTAAAAAATTTGGAACATTTTGCCCCCCAAAAAAATCAGAATATTTTACTGTCTCGTTTTAAAAAAAAATGGGGTTTGAAATTCCCAACCACCTATTTGATGAATATAACTTTTAAAAATAAAGCAATTGTGTGCTCACAACAGCTTTACCATTGTATCTTGAGAACGACTTTTTAAAATATATTCACCCTTTTCTGCAATTGGAGTTTAAAACTGTTGGTCTTCGGCAATGAATGACACGGTGGAGGATATAATAAATCAAAATTGCCCGTTTTATAATGGCTCATAAATTAAAAGTCGGATAACTTAGAGATTATTAATGTATATTTCTATGTTTATCTGCAGTCATTGGCGATGCAGACATTGACAATACAAGTGAGAAACAGACACCATTGTCAGCAGCACTTGGATGGGGTGTCCCTGGAGGCATTGCGGTGCTTATAGTTATTGCAATCCTTGCAATGTTTTGGTTTCGTAAAAGGTTCGTTATAGTTACGTCACAATAATTAATCTAAAATGTTCTTTTTTATATAGGTAAATAAAAACAACGAATACGATAAAAAAGAATGTTGAGTGAAAGCAAGGGATTTGGTTAAACCTGCTTTGCTACATGATTCAAGATATAAATAACACTGTCTTTAACAATCTTTTTGCAAAATAATTTTATCATATATGTAATATATTTTTATTATTTCAATTAAAAACCATGCATACGAAATGACGTAAATGATGTTTGTTCTAAATCAAGTCGCTTATTTTATCATAGCTTACAGCGGGATTATTATCACGTCCTTTTACGAGCACGGGTTCGTTAACAAAAAACTATTATTTTTGCCGTGTATAACACTGTTAAAAAATACGTGGACATACCAAGCGTGTAAGACTATATTTTATATCAATGACCCTAGGCTTTTGCAGCAATATTACGGTGCCCGGCACTAAAATATGTAGCAAGCCCAGACGTTTACAGTTGTAATGCAAATTATGTTCAATTTTCGTCAGCAATAATTGTTCAAAGATGTATTTCAGGAGAAGGTCAAACGTACAACATCATGATATACATAACAACGATACCTTTCAATATAGTAAGTAATTCAATTGTATCATTTATATTAATTTGTAATTTGGAGCTGTCTATGTTAACCGCCTATCTCTGTTTTGTGCACAAAAAATAAATATTCAAGAATCGCACACTCCAACAAACACACAGCATCTATCAGTAAATCATTCATAAAAAAAGAACTGTATTCGTTTAAAGTCAAAACTTTCGCTTAAGCAATTTATTTGTACAATTCTAAGGATGTACTTATGTGTGTTTCAATGAGTTAACTCGAAGAGATTATGACGCACTGAATACTAATCTGCGTGAGGTTGAACTCAACGATGCTAGGTATGAAACTCTTCAAGTAACAGATGTTCTCACGATGGACCAAACACCTTATTATTCAAACGTCTCTTCAAACGCAAATGTCAGCATTGAATATGTAAGGAACACTTATTTGATATGTATATGCATGAAGTTATAATATGAACACATGCGCTGCCTCTACGGGCTTAAAGCAGTATTGCCGGAATCTATTTAGTTAAGGTTTACTCCATTTCTAAGTGAAATATGCCAGGAGTGTAAGGGAAATGTAATCAATTATTATGCATATGTTAATGCAATTTGGAATTCTTTCACCTCATTTTAAATAACAAGCAGTTCTGCTGGAATGGACAATTCATTTAAAGTGACACTCTTATTCAAAATCGATACATACACATGTAAACAAACAAACAAAATGAGTGATACACCGTTACATACTTACTAAATGGTGCATTTATGAAAAATATTAATTGCCATTAACAATATTATAACTGTGCATTTGATAGATGAAACGCAAAAATATTAAATGATTGGTGAATGCTAAAAGATTTACTGCGATTTACTATGGTTTCATAAGATAGAAATACCGTGTTTTTGACACATTTCTTTAATTCAATATTGTTTCCTTCATAAGAACCATTGTTTTCGATATTTGTTCATCCTCTAGGGTATATTAAAACAATTGTATTAAATGTGTTCAATAGTATTTCGGAGTAAGAATGCAACTTTAAAATTGTCACTAACATGTGCAAATGTTTGTGTTAAATATATTAAATGAATTGTCCAATTAACCCAAACTCATTCTAAACACTCTTGCAAAAGGTTAGATATAAAATTAATGTGTTGTTTGGATTAAAATGGAATATACATATATTGCTTTCATTAACTTACCGATACAGACCGATATAGCAGAAACATATCAACACTCATTTCTTAAACTTTTAAAAAACCTTTACGTATTTATAATGATAATTTAATTTAACATATTATATACATCATAATAACAGTCAAATAAAGGTAATGAACTAAATTTCAATTCGAAAATGTTTAAAACGATCTTGCTTAATCAAGGTACAAAGTTCTGTCTTAGAAATTGTACAGTGAAATATTCATGTACAAATGCATTGTTTTTAAATTTAGATAATCTATGATTATTTAATAAAAGTGATTAATTTGTATTGCCATCCAACAATTTTTTTTTAAACTGGTGGAAATCAAATTTGTACGAATAGGTTTACGGCTTTTAAATGCCCAGTATGTTTTGGTAATGTCAACTTATCTAAGTGTTTGTTTTCTAAAACGACTTCTTCTAACTGTTTTTATTTTTTGACACCAATTATTATTATAAACCGTTGTAATAACATGAAAAAACCCTGAAAGTATATGATAAAATTAGCATGCAAAAAGACTCAAGTGACTTTTGAAAAGGCCAAGTATGTTTTCGTATTGTGAACTTATCAAATGAATTTGTATACAAATGATATCTCCTAAACTTTCGTAACCCTCGGGATGATAATGTAATACATTCACATACAATTATATTAATAAAGCATCGCGTGACCCTAGGAGTTCGATCAGACATTGTGTGAGCCTCTATCGTAGTAATATACGCGTCTTTTCCACTTCTATTATGTAACCAACTGAATATTCTAAGCCTTTACAACATAAACCTGATTTTCTATCAAAATGGAATCAAGTCAAATATCACTACAGGCAGCTGAGCTTATAAAGCAATACTTTATATAAACAGCTTGATCTCGATCATTAACTGTAGTCTCGAACATAGTTTAGTAACATAAAAATCCAGGATAAATACAACACAACCCTTCGTTTGACAAGATTTTTAAAACATACAGTATATTCATAAAAATGCAGAAATAGCCTTATCGGTCAAATGATAGTTAATCAAGATAACTTTGAACAGTTACTTTTAAAGGTGTCTATAAAAACTAGCCTTCCTTTTCGTTTATGCTTTTCCTAAGCAAAATAATGTTTTCCGTATATTAAATCCTCGAATCCTCGATTTCAATTCGGTAAACACTGAATTTGTTTCTATAAATATATTGATAAGAAATAAGCCAAGCTCAAAATACAATATGCACTGAGCAATGTTGTACGTATATATAAATGAACTTATATCGGGCATTGTTTAAACTTCCATTTTTAAGTCTAACTTTGATTTCAGGAAAATGCTTTTGGTGGAATCTATTCATAGATTATAAATCCAGATTTAACATCAATTGACGGCGTTTCAAAAGGGGATAACGGCAATTCTCATCAGTCGAAAGTCAAAAGGATGCAAAAAAAACGTTTAGTCCTTCATGCTGTATGAAAGTAACAACAAATATTGCTGCAAAATTAGAGCAAATATGATTTTTTAATATAAATAAATATATGTATGTATAAGCACGTATATGGTTGCATGCATTGGTTCATAACATTATAAAAAACTGACAAATAAATAAGCATACATTTTTTTCCAGTTATGAAGTGTTCCAAATATAAAACAAACTCAAACGCTTTCCTCTTGTTTTTATTCTTACTCTTTAAGAAAACAGTCCTATTTAAATTATAGATTATTATGCCAATTTTCATTCAAAACAAAAGACACATCTATAGCATAATTTATTGTTTCATGTACATTTTAGAAATGTTGTTAGAAACATTTAGAATTCATGTACACATGACACGAGTACAACATCGTCTCGCACGGTATTTTAGTTTGTAGCTGTAATTAAATATTTCTAACCCAGATGTTATCTTACAATCATTCTTCCATTTTGTCCGTGACAAAAGTCAAACACCAAAAAACCAAAAACATTATAATGACGTTTCAAATGGCTAATGAACACAAAGAAGAGAACACTAATACAGTGGTATATTGACCGCCTACACCAATGCACTCAACAGTTGGTTTATGACGATTGTTCCGGAGCTGACTGTTTATATATATATTAAATGAAAGAAAATACGAGCTTAAGTTATAAGCTTTATTAATTCCTTGACATGCATGGGTGTTATATAAAAAAGTCAATGTGTTCGACTTAATGGAACGATTATTTGTGTCGTAACGGATTTAAAATTCCGATTTTTTTCCGTAATATTACGATAAAAATATCCAGCATCATAAGATTGTCATGAACATGATTGGATACATAACGTTTCAGACCTACAAATTAACGCAAGCTATATGGACTATATGCTTTTCTTACAAACGAAATATGCTTGGACATTGTATTTTCCCGTTATAATAAGTGAGTCCTAAGTCACACAAGAGCCAGTTCTATAACAGGATATTTTGAGTAAGTGGATAAAAGACTTAATTGCATAATATCGTAGGTGCCAATCTGATTGAGTGAATGGATTAAATGCCCGAATTCAACATCCTGATTCGCTGACCGTTCCCATGTGATTATTTTGAATATCTCATAAACTGAAGTATACTATTTTACTATGTCATACGTATGTTGATATGTTTTATGTCTCATTGTGTTCATTTTCTGTTTGGCCTTACCCTAGGGTCATCGTTAAAAACATGGCCACTGTATCTATTGTACTTTTGTACATTGTCTCAAATTTGAAAAAAAGAATGATAATAAACCAATCGACTTTTGTCAACTACTGAGGTCTTAAATATTAAAAATGGTAGCTATGACTAAGGTTTTTAATGAAATTGACCACTTGCTTTGGATCACAAATGGTATTAAATCCTTACATATATCTTTGCAATTGACATTTCAAAATCTTAAAGAAATGTAACACAAAGAGGATGTTCTTAGTAGTAGTAATGTACATGAAGCAAGTTGACCCTTACGCTATTGCTAATGCTATTACTGATAATTGGAATTCATAAAGGCATAATGTTTAAATTTCAACTGTTGGTAATGTCAGGTACTTTCATCTTAATTTGATGTCTGACAATACAATGAAGGATATAATAACATCTAAATGTTCACCATTAACTTCACGGACAACTATTTAAATTCACCAAAACATCAGTTTTCAATATTGTTTATGTTAACTGAAAATATATATACAAATACAATGTGTGTGTTTGGTGTGTGTGTGTGTGTGTGTGTGTGTGTGTGTGTCTGCATGCGTGCCTACGTGTGTGTGCGTTTTAAAATCGAACAATAATGTAAAACTATAGTCAAATGGCCAAGCAGATTGGTGAATTTCGACCGATTCTGGGCAATGTCCTAGCAACAGGAAATGGAAAAGATTGTCATGGTGACCAACTTGGTAGAGGGTGAAGTAAGGTCATGTATTACAGTGAAGTATGCGACCTTCTGTGGTAAGGAGTATTCTGGGTGAGATTTTGAAGAGGATAAAAAGAGTCAGTATCTTTAAAGTATGTGTAGGTTGTTTAATGAATGACAATTAATAAATTTTAACTATTAAAGAAAATTTATGAAAAATATTTTCCTGGAATTGACTTCTTTATATTTACAACATATACGTTTTATTTGGTTTTGTAAAATAATACTAATTTCAAACTAAAAAGATAAGTAAGTAAACATATACCTTGTACAAAAGCATAAAGGAATTACCTTTCAAACACTTAACTCAAGATACAATAAACACAAACTATTTTGAAAAAAATAACATCTCCCGTTTTCGGTGTTTTAAAAATAAGTGCCTTTTGTTGCACAAACAACTCTGCACAGCAAAATGTCCGATTTCATTGCACTTGATATTCAGGAAAGCTGTTCTGTATCGTTAGTTTGGAGGCATATTGGAAAGCCGTGAGATAAATAGTTCACGGTAGAGATATATTAACAAAATTAATATATATTTTCTCATATCAAAAGTGATGAAGTCATTATAAAATAAAGTCATTATACGTATACCTTTGACAAATAATTGCAGTTATACGTTCTCACGTGACGAAATTAATGAAAAGGCGTTGTAAATTCTGCACGCTATAAACTTTGCTACAGTGAAGTTTTTATATCTAGACATTATTCAACATCAAACAATCGAGTTTATTCATTTCAGGAAACGAGTACGTTGTGCATTGAATAACCACTTAATATGCAATATCCTCTACATCTTATTATCTTTTTTTATTTCTTGCTTCTTATATTGTTTGCTGCAGGAGGTTGGTATTTACTTTATTGCTGACAATTAAACAATGAAGACGGCTTGCAGTCTGTGCGACCAGCCGACGATCAAAGTGCAACACGATTTGGTTAAAAGAATGCTGAATTGTCCAAACGAAGGACAGTTCTGATTTAAAATTTTGTGATTGTGTCCAAAGTAACGAAATTCAATTAAACTATTGTTTGAAAATTGGTATGTAACTTTAATATATTTCTTACATTTGCCAAAAAACAAATATATATTTTGTTGTATAAAATAATTGTAAGAAACAGCAGCATAAACATCATCATCAACAGTAGCACCCACACAACTACCTATTCCAGCAACAACAAAAACGCCAATAACATGTTTAATATATGCTCGAAATACCATCACAATCATGTAAATATTATGCGTTCGTTAGTTCATAGAAAAGATATTACAATTCCACACTACGAATACTTGAACCCGGATACAAAACTCAAATTGTTTCTAGGCTGGCAGAGCACTTTGTTGCTTTCATAAACAAATTGAAGACGTATCATAATCATCACAGCTAAAGTGACTGTCTGTGTTTACTAAAACATTTAAGCCCTGATTGGCCTTTAAATTGTCTACTTTCGTCAAAACACTGTTAAATTTAAAGTTCCATTTTATTATAAAAGTACTCTTAAGGTTTTAAAAAAGAAACAGTAAAAGTTAAAAAGGAAATATATTTATATATTAAATACATAAATGTGTCCCTTCTTTGTTTAAGAAATATTGTACACCACTAAGGGTCATATCATATTATAAGGACCGGCCAGTCAGCCCCCGAAGGTCCATTCACCTTAAGGGGGCTGACTGGCCGGTCCTTATAATGCCGTTTGGCCCGAAGTGGTGTGTTATATTCTTAAATTATACCGAACAAATGTGCCTTTGATGTGTTTTTTTTTTCAAATCTGATGACCGATCAATTTTATATAAACAAAGTAGGGACACTTTTATGGAATGTATAATATTTGTGTATATAAAAAGTCGATCAATCCGAATATCACTGTATTTTGATCAAAAGTTATGACCTCCGCGGTCTATATCATATTTTTGCGCGGTCCGAAAGTCGCCAAAAATGTAACATGGACCGCTGACGTCATACAACTGGTAAGTGCGGCTTGTTATTTTCACAACGGTAAAATTTGTCGCAAGTAAACATTATCAGCTTTGTTAAAAAAACACTTCTAAAGCGCTTTAAAATTATTGAATGGTAATATAAAATGTTCGGTATAATATAAGGAATATGTACACACCACTTTGGGCCATATGACATTATAAGGACGGGCCAGTCAGCCCCCGAAGGTGAATAGACCTCGGCTAACGCCAAGTCCCAATACACTTTCGGTGGCTGACTGGCCAGTCCTTATATTGTCATATAACTCCCAATGATGTGTAACATTTCTTAAATAATATGTTTTGTACCGAACAGGCGTGCTTTATTGCTGTTCGAGATTCAGTTCCGAATAATGATCATTGCAACGCAAAACAAAATATTTTGTTTCCAAAATATATGCCCCATATGTAAAGCAAAATATACGTACAGTGTTTGGAGTTCTTAAAATGTTCTGACTGAAACTAAATACAACCATTACGCGGTATACCAGTTGGTTCTTGGCGAAACAGTTTTATTGCAAAGATGCACTGGCTTAAATATTTATTTGATCAAGAAAACACTTGTACATGATAACCTGATTTTAATGAGCCGTTTCTTTAATACCTACTTAATCAATATATTAATATCAGAACAAATATGTGTTATTGAACTATTTATAATACTGTATACTTAACTTATTAGCAAACGAAATCCTCAAACATTAAGTTTGCTTGACTGGTGTCGGCCTTTCCCTACTATTAGTGGGCTATGCGTTATATTTGTAGTACTCGGAATATGTTAATTTGTTATTGTCATATATACGTCACATGTACGTATTGGTCTTTGTTCTCTATATGATGATTGATACAATAAAACCTTAAGCAACTACAATGCCAGAAAAAAGAAGAATTCTGCGAATTGATTGTCTCCTGCTGGAAACATTTAACTTATCATAGAATTACTATTACCAGAGCAATATCGCTACAAAACCTGGCTAAGTTACTTAAAACGCACCTATTTCAAGTTTGGAGAGGATTTGTTGAAGTAAGAGAAGTAAATACGGTCAACGTTGGATGACAGTGAGGAAAATGAGGCCGCTAATGAAGAGGACAGCTGCAAGATCTTACATGCTAGGTACATAACGCGTTTTAAGTGAATGCCATTCAAAGAATAATATGTCTGTGAGCTCGTTAGTCTGCATGAAAGTTGAACTATGCAAATCAAATGAATACAGAATATGAACACGCACCCCTACGTTTTACCCGTCGTACACAATGAGTGAGCAACAGCCGTTAAAGTAGCCGAATGAAGATTTTATATAAAAAAAATCAGAAATGCATATACGCAGGTTTCTAGACAAAATAATTACTGAAACTTGAGTCACTCCGATGATTGACAAAAGACAAACCAATGCAACATAAAACTTACATACAAGTGGTCACACGGAGAATATACATACCTGCACTTATTTAAAAGCATGGTTTTTAAGACTTTATCAAAAAAATATTTTTGTAATACTTGAAAGGTATAAATGCAATAAATGTTCTACTTTCTCTATATTATTTAAATTAAAACACTTAATTGAAAATTGCCAAGCTTAACAGAAGTGTAATTTAAGATTGACCATTATTCACACAGACATCAAGACCAGTTTCAGGTCGTAATATTCTTTTCTAAATTAGCATATTTAGATTGTGGTAATGACGTGTTTCCCTTGTATATGAACTTTTTGTTGTGTTGCATTGGCCGTGGCAGTTTGACTATTGATGGTTATTTGACAGTTTAGCAAATCAGCTTATTGATAACATAAGTCACCTGTCAACTCAACCAATCAGCGGCGTTGACATTTGTACTGACTTGGTTGACTAATAGGGGTTATTAGCGTGGCCTTTGGTACTCCCAAGGTGAACGTTCGGGACACAATCGGTAAGCAGTTTGAGCTATATTGGTGAAACTTAGTAAATCGCGACCACATAGTTGACAGTATTTGCATAAATCTTGCCTACTGCTGTGTATGATTTATTTTAGATCCGGAAGGGCGACAAATCATATGGAATATATGGGGTCGGGGGTAGTGAAAACCTCATTTTGTCTAATAATATAAAGAAAACAAGACTAGCTATATTATACTGTTTTGCTATCATGACAATATCATCTACTTTAAGTTACGAGGTTTATAGTCGACCCGTTAAATCACATCGGGTGAGAAAGAATATGGGTTTCTGCGCCTTGTATATCCAATATCGGGTCACCTACTTACCCGTAACGTATATATCACATCGACAACCTGTAAATATGTTTAAATGTTTCATTTATTCATCGGAATATTCATCGGAATTGGAAAATAGACGCCATTTTGGTATGATATAAATTTGATGACCCAATATGGAAAAATAAATATTCACCGCGTGACCAGTCCTTGACCAATGGTGTTGCGTCAAATATGTTGGAGGCGTGATATACACATTTATCAGTTTCAACCCATTACCGACGTCATTGTAACGACAAGACTATAATGTTTTCATGCACATATTAAAATAAATATAATTTCGTTACCAACAACTTTGCTAAGAATCTATATGGATAGTTGAAAGAAATAAGAACAGGATAATACTTCCCTTGAGCTTGCACCAGTGTCAGATAAAGAACCAACACAATAAAGCTAATCGCCATGATGAGGTTATAAATAAAACACAATTAACGCACATTTGAATTCATTTTGTAAACGCTTGAATTCCGCCATTACTTTAATTTACCAAATAAATAAAAACTTCGAAAATTTACTGTCATGTTTTCAACTTGATCAAGATTTAAAGTCAAATCCTTATTTAAATATATTTTCAACCAGTCATGCCTTAGCAACAAATAAATATTTAAGCTCACAAATAAGGAAGTGAATTTAGATAAGTGCCAGTAAACACTGTACGGATACACTTAAAAGAAGACAAATTTAGTAGATGAATATTGTTACTTCCGATAGAGTATTCTCATTGACATGGGTTAAAAGTAGTGGTTAATGGAATTGATAATTTAAAATAAATTGATTGAGTGAAAATTGTATTAGCAGAAACGTAGCGTTGTATGCCAGGCAAGCTAGACTAATATGATCAGGCACAGTAAACATCATTACAATAATTACCAATTTCTAAAATGTTACAATCACTTGTATATTCCGCAGCGTTTACCAAAATACAAGAGTCTGCTTCTGAGATTATAAGTATCTTCCATGACCGTTCGTGTAAGATAGCTTTATCCCTTGCGGATACGAAGTTTACCGAGTTTCCACACATCACCTTGCTAAAGAGTTAAGATGAACCTATCTTCCACGAGCGGCCATGGTAGATGCTTTTTCTGCCGTCTCATTTAAACAAAATAAAAGTGAAATGTATGTTTCCGCTGGAACTCTTGTTTGTAGTTTAAATATAGATAAGCGATAATTTATGGTTGTAAAATATAAGGGCGCAGAAATTCAATATATGTAAATAGAAAATTTGTTTTTTAAAATGTTGTAAGGAGATTTCAGTTTCATTTCTTGAATGCAACGTGAAAACTATTTGATGCCATTTCTAGCGAGATATGATTTATATATTTAATTATTGCCACCAGACAACATTGCAATGGTGCTACAGACGAGGGTCTTCAACACGGGACGTGATGACAATAAAAATGTAGTTTCATTCGGGTAGGTTTTGATATTTACCCATGGGAAGATAAAGACATCCAGCATGGCCATATCTACTTATCTGGGTGGTAAGAAAACATGTATACATTGATAAGTATTTGTAGCACATGGACATATAAAAACATTGGCATTTGATAACCTTAATCCAACTTCAGACCATATGTGCGATTTCAAACTCAAGACATCGCTACTTCTCCTGTTGAGAATATCCTGAATTAATCATGAATTGTTAATGAATAAATTCAAGAATAGTTCATGAACAAATGATGAATTATGCACGAATTTAAAAACGACTTTGCTCATTCATAAGAGTGTTCATGAGCACTTAGTTCATGAATCAGTCAGGGTGCATGGGCACACACGTGATGAGCAACTTACTGTCCATGACCACATTATAAGAGCCACCAACTGTGTTTGGTCTTCGATCCTCGGCTCACCCATAAAATCCTCCACCATGCAATATAAACTTCCTCCATGCACGGCACTAACCTAGTATTCAATTGATCCAAATACTTTGTTTATTAAAGCGTCACTCTCACAGATTGAACGTATTGGCAACTTTTTTTTTATTTTGTGTCTTTGAACGAGCCAATATTTGCGAAATTCCATGGAAACCAGTTATATAAGACTGCTGAAAAAAATTAGATCGCAGATTTTTATACTTAAGTTCATAAATTGATCATTGGTTTGCAGATATTTACGCAATATGTGGCTGTTTCCAAGACAAAAAATAAAAAAGTTAAAAAAGGGTAAATTTGTGAGAGATATTACCTTAAAATTAATAAAAAAAATACTTTTTTAAAAAAGGGGACAAGTTGTTTTCCCTGTTGTCGTAGGCACACTATAGTTAAATGTGCCCCAAAAATGTTCTCAAAACATTTCAATTTTATTCAATACGTTTATAGTCAAAATTGTATTTTAATACATCAATATCAATAGAAAACATAGACGTGTATTATTCACCAAACATTTTCTCATAATATAACATTTTTTCCATAAATCACATACTGCATATGTAATGGTTTAAGATCATGAGTGTTTACAAACAATCATCACATGTGCGATGTATTTAATTCATGTTGATATTAATTAATAAAGTGCTGGATGTTAAAGACTGCACCGACAAAGACCGAATATTTTCAGTAATAAGTGACACGTTGTCATTCACCACGAACAATGAATTAATTATCGTTGAATCTTGCATAAATATTTTCAGGATTTGTGGGAGGGGAAGGTGCACATGCAGATTTTCAGGCCGACTTCCTTGCAGGTGTCATTATCATGCAGCGTGTTGGAACTTTCAGGGCGAGTGATTTTTGAGGTCAGTTGTTGGCAGACCATTGATAAGACACGAAGTATCATCAATCTTTTCCTGTGACATATTAGAATAGAAAAGAAGTCCGTTGTCGCGATAGCATGACCACCTGACTGTACAGAAGCAGCACGCTATCAACTAACGTAATAGGCACCTTGTTATTAGCCCGATTTTAATGCAAGTGACAGGATAAGTTCTTATATCAGTGCTCTCTTGTATAATAATAAAAATATATCAGGTACATGAAAATGACATATTCACTAACTTATTATTAATGGGAAAAACCTCTGTTTTCCACAAGTGGATAACATTTTCTCTCTCCAATCCATTTACAAATTTTATAGAAAATAAGTCTCAATTGAGTTAGATCAGTTGATTTCTGTTAACTGTGATTATTGATATGCATGAGATATTGTTTTTAATTGTTTTTGTACAATCCAAGCACACACTGTAAAGAAATTTCTCACCTTAGTTTTCATAGATATAACATATGAATCAAAACACGACCATCACCAACTCCGACTATTCTACATGAATATATGTGGATGAATGTTTGGTCAGTTTTTGTTGCTCTGTACGTAGTATGTCTCCCGTTAAGCATATGTTAGGCCCTGGTAAACAGTTTATTTCTTAAATGTTTGGCTACTGGTGGACTTGTTACTTCCATTGTATTATAAATCAGTTTACGGTCTAACTTAAGAAGTTCTTAGAAAGGATTGAAGTGAGTTGTTGGCGGACTATTGATAAGATACTAAAGTATTGATCAGAAATAATGGCAGGGAGCGACCAGTCCAAACAAAGCACAGGAAGTCGACCGCCCATAGTATGAACATAATTCAAAGTTATATTTTTTGTACACGGAAAGGCGTTTACGGTGCAATTGTGCTTCCTTGAAAATTCCCCACGACAAAGCAGTCACTAAGTGTACGCTGTGACAAACATATAACATTTAATTAAGTTGAGTATCTACGGTTTACTTCCATTAAATATGACTGTTAGGGGCCTACCCTATATCCGCACTAGTACTTGACACAAATTTTAAATGTGGACACCAGCTATAACAATATGCTCAATTTTGAACTTTTGTAATCTCTGCTAAACCTATTCAGTAAGATTCCTCTCTTGGATGACCACCTGAACTATGATCTCTTTTATAGTGCACTTTTAAATATCATAGTTAAGGTGGTCACCTGGAACGCTTGTAAGCTTTAAGGTTTTATTGCATTCTGAAAATATATTGATTAAAACAGCACTTGAACTGAGAATAGTTATTCATACAGTGTTATATCAAGTAATACCACATCTCGTATTAAGGATTGCTTAAAACTATGTCCTTAGCTCTTTCGCACGTTTCATAATTATTGAATCATATTATTCCATCCATCTTTTGTATAAAATATGAATCGCACGACATCATTTCATGTTGTATAACGCAACTTCAATATTGTCCTGATATGGGCTATCTCAAAGAGATAGCACATACAAGTCTTCTTACTTACTTTCCTTTGTTACTGCCCTTGGTTATCGTTTTCAACATATATATTATGTATACTCAAAATACATTAATTAGGGCGTTTTTGTTGGTTATAAACTGGTTTCGGCTTTATTTAGGTTTTACGAAATGTGCATGTGTTGTTACAGTTTCAAATAAAAACAAAACCAGTTTTATCGTTTCTTTAACGAAAACCGAAACCGGTTTTCGAAACTATTGAAACCCATACCGGAGGCGGTTTAATCGGTTCGTTCCATCCGAAAACTAGTTTACTTTGAAACCAACATGGCGGTAAGTGATCAACCACGTTTGTTAAAACTCAATCCTTTTGATAACAATGCCTTACAATGGGCAAATGAGCTAAATGATAAAGGTTATATTTATAATTGGAAATAATGGCTACATGCAGTAGCTCCCCCATGTTGTTTAAACTGTATCCAAAACCATGCATTGTTACTTCAAGTCAAACTATCAAAACCGAGTTCGAAACTGCTGAAACCATTGACACCAAAACTGAAACGGGTTTGGTATCAACAAAAACGTCCTTATTCACCTGTCAATTTTCTTTGCTCTCTACACGTTTCCTTGGTGAAGAGTATCCGAGGATTATTCGACGTCTACAATTCAGTTTACTTTTATTATAACACTTATGCGCCTAACGAGTTAAGACAATAATAGAGAACGACTTTTCGTAAAAAACAAACATTTTAATTAATTTTATTTTAATAAGATAAGGATTAATTTCACCCACATCGCTGAAGCTCCCACTGTCAAACGTCACTGATGCATAACAGATTACCTAAATGTTGCATTTTTACACAAAACATATGTTAATAATGTAATGCCTCCTTAATATGTTCGAAAACTGATGAAAAACCACTTTTTGCACAGGTAAAAAGCAAATATCGACATCTAAATATGACCTATAAATAGGTACGGCACTCACAGCCTGAGAAGTTGAAATTTAATAAGGTTGTATGATGGTGTCAATGCAAACGTTCAATAAAAATCTTGCGAAGAAATGTCAATACTACAACCAAACATTTCGTATATTGGTTTGTAAAAGGGTTATTGGTTATAATCGAACAGTAACTTCAATATTCATTGAACGTATCTTTCATTCTTGCTGATGGTCTATCATAGTAACTCAAATGAATGGGATTATAATCACAAAGGAATAGAAAATGGATCAAACCAGTCAATTGAAGAAGAATCTTTATTCAGTGTCATTTTGTACAACATATATGAATAAATTAGGTCAAAATGAAGCATGATTAAAACATTCCAATACATACAATGCAAGTCATATGATGTTGCAGAAATAAATAAAACATAGAAATATCCTGTTTTAATTTGCGCAGATTCCTTAATGCACTGTAAACTGTATGTCATGTGAGTTTGAGTGGGAAGTTTTTTAATCCATTAGACCTTTTATACATTGCACATATCGCATATGGAAATTAATGAGATTAAAAATTCTATACAAATACTGATATATATTCTTTACAGTAAAAGTAGTGCAAAACAGAAAAACATAGGTGTAAACATTCATTCCAATGGTCTTCTTCATTCAAATCTTCTTTATGTACATCCCATCTCGTCTATGACATACCTTTTAAGGTCTATAGCTTAAGCACACTGAAAGCCTGGATTAATACAGCAATTATTTAAACAAAATAAACTTTCAGTCATTTTTTTCTATGTTTCAAATTTACAGCATAATTGAATAGATATACTAAACAAGATGATCATGATAATGTACAATGCAGCCAAAGTAATGCAAACGTGAAATACATGTGTAAATATTCATTACATCTTCTTTAAGCAAATCCTCTCTATGTACATCACATCTCGTCTATGGCATACCTATAAACGCATATAACACTTAAACACACTGAAAGGCTGGATCAAATAAAGCAATTATTTTAGCAAATAAAAATCTTTCAGCCTATTTTACATGTTTCAAATTTATTGTTGATTCTACCAATTCCTCTAGCATACTTGAATAGGTATTCATGCTAACCCTGCACATATGGGCGTGCTAACATTAACTATGGATGTATCTCATCAAATGTTACTTACCGCACGGGAAGCATCGAAATTAAGCCTTGACTATCGGATGATTTTCTGACATAATTAAAATGTGGTCGACTCAAAAGAATAAATATATGCAAATATTAACAATGTTATTTACAACACAGTGCTCATTTTGGAATATTAACTACTAGCGTTCTGTAGCTTATGTAATGACGGTTATACAGAACATATAATGTGTGCAAGTATAACCATGTCTGCAAATAGTATACATCACAGCTTAACATGTCATCATGTATCTGTCAAATGTGTGTTAATTTGTTTGTGTCAATGACGACACACTTGCTATCATTGTATCACGCAGCATTCTTTCATATGTTGTATTACGCAGCATACCCTTATATGTTGTATTACTCTGCGTTCCCTCTTATATTGTATTACTCTGCGTTCCCTCTTATATTGTATTACTCTGCGTTCCCTCTAATGTTGTATTACGCTACATTCCCTCTTATGTTGTATTATGCGGCATTCCCTCTTATGACGTATTTCGCAGCATTCCCTTTTATGTTGTATCACGCAGCGTTTTTAGTTGCGTTCATGGAATGGAGAACACACTCGTGGCAAAAGTAAAACTGCTCCTAAAAGATCAAGCACATTCGAAAGCATTAAAAAATAGTCGTACTTTCAAAACATGATTTAACTGTAGGCAGTCTTCACGACGAGAGCAAATGAGAAAATTGAAGTGAGCGACGTTATAGAAAAGCAATACGTCACGATGTAATTACAACGTAGTCACTATTTCTTGTCCAAGTTGATAGTCAGCTTGACATTAATATTAAGAGATGCAGAATTTAAAAACAATATAAGTACAAATAGTATGTGGTTAAAACACATAAGTTTGCTAAGACTCAAAATGTATGGTGATTAAAGCTATTTTATTATTGTTCAAATAGTGTATAGTTAATTCATTGACAGTCGTATTAAACAATCATATTGTGTTGAGTGTATGTTAGGACTTGAACCTTGTGGCTCTTGACAGGCTCATTGTTACTTATCTTCCTACTCGATTGTCCCTGCAAGTCATTGGTTTCTATTGTATCATTGTCATGCAAACCGAGTACCAAGCAGATAAGTAAACACATGCCATATGAACTTGTTAATTATATTCCTACTTCCATTGTCCCTGTAAGTTATTGGCTTCCATTGTCCCTGTAAGTTATTGGCTTCCATTGTATCATTGTGTTACAAACCTATTATCAGGCAGATTATTATATACAATTATACACAATATAATTATTGCGTTGAAATTCACCTTATTTGGAATAGCGAGCGGTCTTCTAGCTTTGACAGTCTTCACCGCATTGGCCACACTGACTTCATTGTCTTCAATCAGTTTTTCGAGTAATATCGAGACAACACATAAAAGGCCGCTCTTTCCAGCACCGTTCCTGTCACAAATTAATGTAATGCGTGTAAATAATGGAGTATTTTATCGTTGAATAAAACACCATGCTTTTTTGTTCTATCTCCTCTTACAATTGTATTACATTTTTGGATTTACAGTATTCGTCAATACCATTCAAGATTCGATGAATGCACTAATCTCTTTACCTTATTGTTAAACTTACGAGAGCGTAGCTTAAATATTGCACGGATTCTCGACTTAAAGGGATATCAAAGGTACAAATGATTTTTTTTATAATATTTACACCAAGACAATGTTTAAATAGAATATGAGTTAAAACAAAGTTGGTACGCACAGACAATGCAAGAGTATCGGTCCCTTGAGGTGAGATGATTTAGATGCGTCTTCCACCTCCTTGATGAAAGCAACAAAGCTTTCTGCCGACTTCGGAATATTGAGTTTTAAATCCCAGTCCAAATATTCATAGTGTGGAATCATCATATCTTTTTTTGTCTATAATTCAACGGAAAGATGATATTTACTGGCAATGTTTGCTATTTAGAATCTTCAATGAATTAGAGGTTGTTGTTCTTGTTGGTGGTGGTTGTGGTTGTTTTTGTTGTTGTGATGTTGGTGATGGTAGTGTTGGTGGTATCCCTCTTGCACTTTTGTTGTTGTTGTTGCAAACATTTATTTGTTATATTTGTTTTTGGATAAACGATACTATAAAAATTACATATCATTTTACAAACCAATGACAGCAAATTCACAAACTGTTTAACTTTACCTTTCGTTCATGCTTAAAATGCAGCATTGTTTTTACAAAGTGGCTAGATCTTTGATCTTTGGATGCTACTACGGAGACCATACCCTTCGTCATTGTTTGATTGTCAACAGGAATGTATAAACCAATCCCCTGTATAAAACAATATAAGTAGCAGGAAACCAATGTTTCACATCTGAATGAAACATAGAGGATATTACAAGTAATTAGATACAAAATGTATTTGTTTTTAAGAATTTATTAAAACGAATATTTTATGAGATATAGAACTCAATTATATATAACATAACATAACATAATGTTTATTGTAGTACAAGGCCTCCGGCCCAAAATACAAATATCAGAGAAATACATAATAGTGGTGACAGAGTTATGCATATATAAGTAGTTTAAATATAAAACTGTATAATACAAATATATCAGGAAAATATAACTATGATAGAAAACTATCGAACACGAATAGCAAAAGCCTTTGCAATATAGTGTGCAACCAATATAACACTTCGCCTATTGTACTATTGTAGTCTGATAATAGTTTGTAAAGCAAGTGAAGCGTTATCATTCTATGTTCAAGTTGGTCATACAAGTACGTTTGTCTAACATCATTATACAACGGACAGAGTAAGGTTGCTATAGTAAAGTTTATTATGTACAACGCTATTCATAAAGGTGTCACATTATAACTTATTGTACGAGCAATGTATGACAAAATACATAACTATATTGACGTTATTCCATATTGGATAAGTCATTTATAGAATGTAATACAATGAAACAATATTAATACACAATGTTAACACCACTTTCAGTTTAGCATGACAATAAAAGCATACAGTCAGTTTTAAAATGTCTGGCAAGTCAACTACGTACCTCATGCTTTTCCAAGTTTGCCTCCATATTAACGATACAGGAACAGTTTTCTTGAACAGCAAGTGTAAGGAAATCGGAAACAGTGTCAGGCAGAGGTGTTTGTGCAACTAAGAACCGGTTTTTCGTTTTGAAACTCTGAAAAAGAGATAGTAAGTGTGCATTTTTCATTAAATGATGTTTTTGTCTCCCTTTAAGCAAATGTTCGGCCTTTACTGTATGTCTCTATAAAGGAAATTATTTTAGATTGTTTTACCTTTTGGCTTTTCCATTTAGTTTAAATGGTAATATCCTTTTAAAAAATGATCGGTTTATTTAAATTAAATGATTTGGAAATAAAATGAGAATAGCTTTTAAGCAAGCCGAATCTTTTAACAAACGCAACAAAGAGTTGTAAAACTAATGTAGATGTTTTTATGTATTAATGGCCAAATACTCGTAAAGGACATTCTATCAAAGTACAGGTATTTTCTCAGTGTTATATATTCAAATCATTACTATGTTTGTATAATCCAAACAAGCATGTCTTAACTGAACAAAAACCTAGTTCTGTCAAAACATTTTTTTACATATAAAAAATCTCGATTCTAACATATTATCTGTCGATAAGACAGTTTTATAGGAGATCTCACCAACGAATGTATCGTACGATTATTTTCGAATCGTTATTTCTGAGTACTTATATTATATTATTTTGTTTAATTAAAACTATTCCGTCTTTGTTTGTTTGTTTTGTATTGGCAAAATCGCTCCATCGTTGATATTACGTCCAGCAATTCAGTGAATGATGAACTATTACCTCCAAATTTACACAAATTATACAATTGTTTTGATAAACTAGAAAGGATGAATAAATGTCGAAAATTATGGTTCTTATGAAGGATCCGAGTTTAATTTGAAAGGAATCTGCAGAAAACACGGTGTTTCTACCTAAGAGACAATAGCAGATCACTGTATATCTTTAAGAATTCACTAATCATTTAATATATTTGGGTTTAGCTATAAATTATACGGATACAATCTCGTTATCAGTAATTAATATTTTCCATAAATGCGTTATTTAGTATGTAAATAAAGAATTATCACTCAAAATGTATGCTTGTTATATATACATGTGTGTGTATTGATTTTGAATAAGAGAATCACTTTAAAGCAAACATACACGTCAACATAGACCATATACTTACGTTAATGTATATCGCATTGATGTAATCAGGTTCGCCTGGTTTCAAAAACAGATAAAGACGTGGTCTGTAGGAATCGCCTAACAATAAAAAATACAACGCATCTTCTAACAGTAATTGATCGTCAATTTTAAAATAAAAATAAGACGTTACGTTGGATATTTAAATCATTTGATGTTTTATGATTACAGCTTTAAAATCTCTGACAATGTATATATAGATATTATTCTTATAAGGAATTTTTCAGATGTGGATTCGTCTTAATCGTCGCCTTTTGAGGCATATGCAACATATGTACGACTCTGTGTTTGTTTAAGTAATGTTGCACTTGTGCAACTAAGAAATATCGTTGTACCCGGTATATCCGCGTGCTTCCTGTTCTTGTATGTCAGAATGCTATTTCTTTCCGTTGCTTGTAAATCCTTATTCGACTTGTGCTTATGAGTCAACTGCATTGTCTAAAGTATAATCAGGATGCATTGTTATATTTGAATACTATTATTTTATTATAAAAGCTCGAGTAAAGTATTCACATACTATTTCAAACATTGATTCAATTGCACATTTTATACTTGGAGTTACAAGCGTACCTCATACTGCTGGTGTACCTTCTGTTTACTGGACATATATTTATGAAAGTGTTCTCTGCTTATTAACGAGCAATCAAGAGTCAATGAATGGACCAAAGCTTCGTGTAAAAACTTGTATTGACTCTGCAAATATAAATCAAATTTATTAAATTAACAGTGATTCTTGTATGCGCATAATTTGGACATAATGTTGAGATAGTTTATATGATGCGTTTCTGCTACATATTATTCAACGGCATATGCCATTGATCCTTTAAGATAGACGTTTGTATGTCAAATTGATAATGAATAAAATATTCAATTATTAACTGAACAATAAATAATAAAAACAAGGATTGAACCATTTTGGCCAATACTCATATTGCTATGAGCTAAACTAGCATTACCAATTCGCATACCAAAGCGCGCCTATCGATTTACGATTTACGGAAGACGTCATATTGATTGAAAAATTGATTAACGGACGACAAGTTATTGCACCAATCTATTAATGGACGACGTCAAATGGCGCTTATCGCTTATCGGACGATGTTTTCAACCAAGAAATCGTTGGTTTGAGGTGTGTATATTTGTTTGTTTGTTTTTTTTGCCAATGGAACAGACAAATTCATGATTCATTTCAGGTCATAGTTGTTTTCGCAATGTAATAAAAATTGATATTAGCATTCACATTGCAAAACTAATCTTACACAGCATATATATCAGTAAACATCCCACCAAGGTCTGAATCATGCTGGGCCTGTTCTGTCTCATGTTGAGAACACATCCAGGGATATTTATAGCTCCTTCTGTCTCACCCTGGTTAGTCAGAATGTCCAGAGCAATATAGGTTCCCGTTCTTCCAACGCCAGCACTGAAATCATACAAATCACAATATCTGAACATTTTGTCTGTCGAGAAAAGATACTAAGAAATTATTGTTTTAATACTGCAAATCTCATTTTGATTTACAAGTAGCCACATTTCCATTGTGTTTACTGTTTTATACTTTATTATATTCAACAAAAATCGTCAAATGTATTTTCATGTTTATACCTGGCGTTAAATTACACCCAAACCTACATAATTTGCGTGATGGAAATTAATTTAACTCACAGAAATGGTAATGGTCTTAATATGTGCAGCTAAAACATACTACCCATGTATGCCTAACCATCATAAGGGTTTACTTAATGGTTTTAACGAAAACGTTTAGTGATTTAACTACATTTTTTAAGTCTTTTTAGCAAATTCCAAATGACACATGTGCTTCATTTGGTTGTAGAGTGTGTTTAAAATAAACCACTATAAATGACGATCCCAGGAAAATACTTGAGTCCGTTCGACGATTTCTTGAGACACCCTTTTAATCAGAGTGTGGCTCCGAGTATAAATTCTGATGAAACTTTGCCAATGGCAATGAGTCCATATCGTTAAGTAGACACGTTACCGATACGATAGGATAAACAAAATGTTCATGGTTAAAATCTGTTTCAAAGATATAGTATGCATTGTAAACATGTTTTTTTTTTCCACAGCATGTATTTGAATATATTTATTGTGCATACAACCATTTAAGGATACTAGGTTCTTGTTAAGTCAATCGTTCTTATACCATTCTTAGATTGGGACGGTATTCATTTTCTATTGATATACTATAACGATGGAGCAATGCTATGCATCAGCCAGTACAGTTAACTGCTTAGATTATGTGTATTGGTATCAAGTCTAAACGAACAACTTACCAGAAACGCCCGTCCAAAAAAGCCCAATCCATATACTTTATTTGTAAGCCAAATTATTTCTCTTGTTTATCTAAGTATACACTTAAATTCAAAAACGCATTGCCGAGCGGATTTAATTGTTTAATTAAACACATATTTTACTTTAAAAAAAAAAAAACAAGTATCATGAAAAACGAGTAACTTCTGCTCTTGAACAGTCTCAATCTAGCCGAGACTGCTATTTTCATTACTTGGGTATACACAAAGCTTACAATGGATCATTTATATTCATTTGAACATTTCATTCAATTTGAACTTAAATGTTTTGTTTTGGATTCATTTTCTATCATATATTTCTATTTTTTTCATATTTGCTACAAACTTAGGAATGAACGCTTAAATCATCTAACCAAAGTTTAATATCGAACCTGCAATGCACAATCACTGGTCCGCCAAATGTTCTCGGCAGGGTGTTCACCCTCTGTCTTAACTCTATCAATGATGTAACGTTATCAGGGACGTCTTTGGTTGGCCAGCTTGTAAACTGAAGATGATGCAGACTTCTTTCTTCGGAATTCTGTAACAATGTTTGAATTAGATAGAAAAGTGTCAACAAGTAGTTTCATGTAGATAACCTTTTTTTGTTATGATTGTATGTATCTACAATAATACCATACCACACGTAATATGATTTATTGTTAACTTACCTAAAAACAAATGAATGTGTAAGTGTGTGTGTTAGTTGAGAATATTGTCATATTGAACATAAAAATAAAATCACCTGAAATTTGTCTAATAAAAAAAAATCAAAATTAAAAACAGCATTATCAGCACCATAATCTATATCTCTATAGTTTATAAGTCAACTGTTCTTTTTTGATCGGTGGATTATTTTTATTGTATGATCCTCAGTATCTTCGCCCGGAACTTTTAAAGTTAGTTATATCCCTACCAACCTTAAAGATAGAAATAATACATCAAAATGGTCAGGCAGTCAAGGATAAATTTGTTTGCATTTTATACTATACCTATTGCAAATTTACTTGATACTTCAGAGGTTGAAGATTTGGGTTTAGAACAATTTACTATTCCCATTTGATTTGATTTGATTTGATTACAATTGGATTTTTCAAATTGATTCTATATTAAATCATAAACTGATGTACCATTTGTTCATCGTACTAAATCACCAGATCATGTACAACTTCTTACGTTAGTTTTAAATTAATATTTAATATTCACATTTATATTGCTCTTTCTTAGATAAACGCATATCAAGGATACGATAATTGCAACATCAATGAAATATGCGAAGTTATTCGTCAATTGACGTTTAATTGCGGAAAAAGAAATGAAATTTTATTCTTGTAGTTGGAGTATACCAAAGACGATTTCTAAAATATAAGTATAAACATACATTTTGAATTGTTAGAATTGAAGCCCGTTAATATTTGTTGACAGTGAACGGACATCACAAATCCGTTTATGAATTGCAATGCAAAATTCTTAAATCCTTTAATAGGATCGTTTATAGACAGAATAGTAACGTTGAAAATGCAATGAACCTTAGAAAGCTTAAATTGTCTCCAAATGAAATCTGCGTACAGTTTGTCCATTTTGCACACAACTTCTATATCGCCGTATAATATACTTTGATAATGATCCGGCCAATATTGCTCGCATTTGGCTATCTGCAAAGAAACAAATATGAACTTAGTACTTTGATTACAATTTAGGATCAAATAAATTATTAACTTAAAGGCGGCTGTACTATAATGCAGTTTCTGTTGTCGACCAAATCACATAGGAACATCAATGAAATAACACATTATATACATAATACATATCTCTATAGCACATGATACCGTATGTATAAATATAATCATAAATAAGTTATACTTAATCTTTAGGTGTGTTGCTGCTGTTAAGCCAAGTTCAAATTTGTTTATAAATAGTTCAAATTAATTCGTTGTCATTGTCAATTTATTACATCTATGATCAAATAATTTTAAAGTATAACATCATTTAAATTCAAACGTAATATTACCTCATCCTCTTCCAAATCTCACCAACATCACACTTTACTATAAAAGGTCAAACACATTTAATTAAAAGATCACCTTACCTTACCCTCAACCAAATTGGTCAACATGACAATCTTCTCTACTTCCTGTTGCCAGACCATTCGCCAGAAAAGACCCAAATCGTCAAGCTGCTTAGCCATTGGACCTTAGAATTGCACTATTTATTCTAAAGCACATGTGTATACACAGATGTACAAATACTCGTGAACATTACGGTTGAGTTTGAAATCAATTTATTCTTCCCGTAGTAAGTGTAAATGTTTAGATACCATAACAAATAATATTGTATTCTCAAATATCAGATTAGAGAAAGAAAGACGCGACATTACCCAAAGTAGCAATATATGCATTTCGACTTCTGAATCCCTGAAAGAAAATATAAATTCAGCTATACATAATCACAGTATTTGATTATCAAAGTAAGTATTCACTCCATACCAATTAAGAACAACAAGGTGTTCAGAAGTAATGGCTGAAGAAAATTGGGCAAATGCGAATCCACTACCCTCAAACATGTACACTATGAAGTTGGTCTTTAATTTTTAGGTAAACAATTTTCCTTATGTAGATAAGAGTGTTACATTATAGAACATAACAGAACCAAAGAGTAATTTTGTCTCAAGCATTACAAGTTTATCATCATACATAAAAATAAACAAACAACCATGCCATGTGACATGAGAATAAACGTAATGCTAATACGTTTACTTCCTCATATACACACAATAAAAACTATTGGTGTGAGCAAATTTATTTTATCGCAACAAGGAGAGAAGTGTTTGATATATAATTGAACCCCTGAATATATATAGTAGTATAACAGTTCATTTAACAACTATATAAGACAAGTATAGCATAACAGTTAATGTTTAAACATTAGCGATAGACTTGCCACAAATGCGCTTTTGGAAAGTCATTTACACTGATATACGATATGTATTATACTAACAGTTGCGACCCAAAGCAAGCGGCAATTTCATTAAAGAACATTGATATAACTTCTATAATATCCTATACAATGAAACAATATTAAATGAACACAAGTCAAATTGATTAACCATCAATATTATTTTCAAGACTGGTCATCTATTTAATGATGACACTTTTAAGGCCCAACAGAAACTCAATGAGATACACACAACTTGTAAACATTACAATGACATAGAGAGAGAAAGAGAGAGAGAGAGGGGGGAGGGCGGATGGGAGGGCATTTCACTTAATTATATTGCAAAACCACTGTTTAATGACATAACGTATATTTCAACTTACTAAAAATAGTATTTCATGAAACGGGCTCCTGTATTACTGTGAACATACTTATATGAAGGGCAGATACAATCAATCTGCCCTTTTAAGAAACAACATACGTCTATATAGCTTGCATTTATGTAGTCTGTTTCTCCACCGCGAACTAAAACTCGCGTATCATCATCTGAAATAAGACAAACTAAATTCGATTTCTGCAACGCATGCAAATGATATGAAATGTGTACAAAGGTGCATGGGTAGCCAGATGTACCAATTTAGCAACCACAACACAATTATGCAATAAAAACACATTTGAGTTTAAAAGAAATGATAACAGTTCTTACACGGGCAGATTCCTTTGTACCTATTTCTGTGCAGGTTAAGTTTTGTTTGTGAAACATCATAGGCTTTCAAAGTACCGTATGGAATTTTCTGCAAGAGATAAACCTAGTGAATAAATTGAACGACAAATACAATTATATTAACATCTCAACGCGAAATATTTGCACGTAACCCTCGAGTTTAAGACATTTACATTTCAAAATAATGTACATTAAGGCAGTATAATGTACCTGAAATTGTTCTTCTAGGTACTTCAAAGAAATATTGTGTACATATTCTGGAAGGTCGGCAACATGTAGTTTGAAATTGTTAACTTCTTTAGCATTGCTATAATAAACGCCTCCACTTTCCTCAAAAACGTTTGCAATTTCCCTTGCAGAAGCACCATCTTCGTCTGCAATTGTGGAAGATTGAGTTAACGTATTTTTTTGAAAATAATAAATGAGTTCATATATAACAGATATAAGTTTGTTATATCGTTAGTTTTATTATTCGTGTGCATTGTTAAAACAAATAATATTCCGGCATATCATAAGCTTGATTTAAAACGCGCTTAATTATAACACACACTCCTAGGACATATACTCTTGCCACAAGTATTACACACGCATATTCGAATCATGTCTCTATAAATATAACAGTATTACCAATTTCAAGTTTGTTTTCTGTCAAAATAGGCGTATTTTCCATGTCAGAACTGTTTTGAAGTAGACTGTCGTAGATTGGGTTTTCTATGATAATGACAGAGTGCAAATTGGCAGTATCCCTATTAGCATACTGTGCTTGGGATGCTCCTAAAACGAATACATGTTTAAATGTTTCCATAGTTATTTGTAGTAGGCATTGTTTTATTAAAAATGTATTTGTTTGTACTGGCGATCAATGTTCCACTGATAATCGTTAATTACAGATTACAGTCTGTTTTATATAGATACGTGTATTCAGCGTGTCGTGTACAAGGCAACCCACTGTTTATTGAACTAGTTCATTAAAGTAGAATGATCACCAAGTATCTACTAAATTTAAACGTACTGTACCAAATCCTAGCATCTTCATTGTTCTTAAGCATAATATTGTATGAGCACTTAAGAAAATAATTACTGACAGAACTGATCTAATACGTACTCCCTTTATTCATCCTTGCGAACAAAGTGGAAATGTTTCCGGGTTCGTTTTCAGTAGTTTTGCTTTTGTTGTTGAAATTGATTTGTCTGAAATTACATGGGGATATAATTTCAGTTTAATGTTTCCTATAAAGCATCAATTATTCAAACGCATGAAATCCTTTTGCTTTAAGAAAGTGTATATTTAGCTATTACCTTCGTCGAAGCAAAACCAGTCCAACAACCACAATTACACAAAGAGTGACAACTCCTCCGCCAACTCCCCAACTGATTGCTGGTGTTAACGGTGTTGGTTTGTCTGCTTTTGTTTTAATTTTTAGGAAATTCCAAGAATAAAATTAAATACAAACCAATCATAGTATAAATTGCAAAATACGTAAGGTCCTATACTAGTGCAATACAATTTCAAGTAGTTTGATATTGAAAACAGTCTGTTTTATTAACCTGAAATATAATTACTAAGAAAAAATCAATTGTAAATTCAATGATTATGTAGCGATAGTATATTAAAAATAAAGCCGGTTTTACCAGGATGACAGAATGTTCCTTTGTACCCAGCATCGCAGCCATATAAACACTTTCCAGTCTTTTCAGAACAAAGTGTTTTGTTGTTCTTTGGTAAACAATATTCATAACACTTGTTTTCACATTGCTTGCCAAACGTATTCATAATACATCCATTCGTACAATTCCCAGTTATGTCACACAAAGAATATTTACAGGTAGTACTGCATCCCAGTCTACAGGAAGGTCCATATTTTGTACTGTTTTTGCATTGTAAACACAATCCATCTGTTTGACTGCAAGAATAACAGTCTGGTTCACACTTTTTATCACAGGCTTGGTTCCAGTATCCATTAAAGCAACCTTGAGGACATATGCCAAAAGTCGAATCACATTTGTTTTCAAAGCATTGGGAATTGCAAGTTTTACACTGTCCATTTTTGTCTGGAAAATATCCACTTTTGCATTTTTTGCAAAAAATGGTATCGGATGTCTTTGTGCAGGAATCACAATTATCAAGACTGCACAGGCAACACGCATTGTCATTTACAAAATAGGATGTTATTGTGCAAGAATTGCAATGTTCAGAATGGTCGCAAATGTCTGTTCTACATGTACACTGTTTGTTTGTGTTTAAATATCCGGGTTTGCATACGGAACATGAACCGTTTTGTTCACACGATTGACATAATTCCGGGCAGGAATTGCTACAGTGTTTTACGAAATACCCAGGCTTGCAAGATAAACACGATCCATCAGCCTTATTGCAGATATCGCCTTGGCACCCGTCAGGACAAAACATTTGACAGGATGCCCCAAAATGCCCGTCATGGCATGAAAAACAATTTGACTCGTTTTCACACGAATAACACCTTTTAGAACAGCTTTGCTCACACGTCTGACCGTAACTGCCGGTAACACAGTCATTGCAATCCGTTGTGTTTGTTGCATCAAAATATTCATTTATGCAGCGACAATACCCTGTCATTTTATTGCATTTATTTCCAGTACAACCTCTTCCACAACGGTGTTGGCAATAACTTCCATAATGACCCGAGTTACAAACCTGGCAATCATACAATCCAGTGCACGAATCACAGTCAGCGTTGCATTGTTTATCGCACTTATCTCCAAAATATTGATCAGCACACATGTCACATTTAGCCGCCGTCCATTCAACTGTACATGTGCAAGATCCGTCATTCTGCGAGCATGTATCAGAGATGCAACCTACGGAACACGTTTGGTTGCAGTCGATACCATAATATCCCGAGAAACACTGGTCACATTTGTCTCCAGTATAATACATATTGCACTGGCAAGTAGCTTTCGTTGACATACAGCTACCGTGCTTACAACCTTCTGTACACTGATCTTGACATTTATTTCCAAATCGATCGTTCGAACAAGAAGTGCATTGTGTAGAACTAGTGCACGATGTACAGTACGTTGGACATTGTAAACAAAACCTGTTTATGAAATAGTATCCAAGTTTGCATGATGTACATCCGTTTTGAATATTACAACTGGCACAATATTCTCCGCAGTACAATTCGCATTCAGAGCCATGATATCCCGTGGTACATTCAGTACAGCCTTCCCATTGGATACACGTTTTACACTGGTGTCCACATTCATTGTTGCAGTACTTTCCCCAGTATCTTTCCACACAAGAAATACACTGACCGGCAAGCCTTTGACATCCTTTACAGTTAGGTGCACATAAAGATCCACACTCTTTGCCATAAAAACCTGTCTTACACTCGTTACAGTTGGAACCATCGTAACGATCACATATTTGACAGTTGATATGCTGACATTTGTTTTTACAATAAATACCCCAATATCCATTTAGGCATCCGTAAACGCAGGCACCAGGATAATTACATATGTCATCCTTAGGTTTACAGCAACCACAGCGTTGACACTCTCTTGGAATGCCTGTAAACATGAGTAAAGAAATAAGGATTTATTTTACATCTAATATCAAAATCCGGACTAATTTTACCTCGAGCCATATCGTGGTCATTTTGTATATGACGTTAAGTTGCACATATGAATCCTATCTGTTCAGATGATCCTTGATCCATCATAAATATGTATATCATGCTTTCGTATTTTATATAATGTATCGACAACTGTATTTAATCTACAAATGTTTAAACAAAATAGTGCCTTGTTGAATTGTATTGTACACGATAAATAAATGAATATGCATGCAACACGGTGTTTTCATTTGTTTTGATACACGTTTAGTCGTTTGATTTCATCAAATGCATGTTATATGTATTGATTATAAATAACTTTTCAAATCTTGTTCACGTGTTTTTATATTCTTTTTAACGTTGTTTTATAATGCCATGCAGGAACGTTCAATAGCCGGTTTTAGTAAACTTAATTTTAAAACGAGAGCAATCAATATGCATTGGGGAAAATTGCACATATTTCGTCATTAAACATATTCGCCGTAACGCTTTTAATTTCATATACATCAGAAATGATTCAAATATTATGTTGTCGATCATGAACATTATGTAATACTTTCTTTATTCTAAAGTGGGCGAATTATTGGTACTGTGCATAGACATTTCAGCGTATTTTACGGAGAAGATAAGGTTTGTGAATACGTTAAAAACGTGCAAGAAAGGTTCCGTATGTGTTTTATCTGTTCAAATTATTCACTTTAATAAAGAGATCTATAATGTTATTTTTGTCTTTAGATTCTGAAAGACTTCCGCCACTGTGTTAGTATCTGGCACTGTGTTATGGAGAAATCAAAACCACAAACAATGACGCCATCGAAGTCAGTGAATTCGTAGTCAATTTTAAGGCAGACATGTTTTTACTGTATTTTAACATTCACAAATAAAAATATATATTTGTAAAAACAACAATAATATAAAACACTAATACATTTATAAATAAATCATGGACCATCATTTATAAAAGTATTAAATATTTAGATTAATCAATTTGTTATTGTCTTTTAAAAGAACAATCACATTCACAAATACAATTATTCATACAAATACGTTCAAACAAATAACATAAAAACAGGTTTGGCTTGGCTTCAAGTTATAACACATTTAATTTAAGCACTTTCCTGTTACTTTAAAACCGTTTATATTTTAGAGCACATGCAAACAGAAAGAACAGTAAAGTTTGAGACCGCATGTCTTTCATCGTTGAGTATGGCCTAATTAGGAGAAATTAAGGGGGGGGGGGTGAAATGAACCGAAAAGTACTTACCTTGCACTTGAATAAATATCATATTTAAAACCACCACTTTGTAGCAAATCATCATGGTGAAGTTATGAACGAAACAGAATTAAAACTCCTTTTAGTTATTATTTTTCCACTAAAATAACGGCACTTCTTCTTTATTTAAAACGAATATCAACTTGAATGATTTATTAAGTTTTGGTTCCGATGAATAACGCTTTTAAGATTAATCGACGTTTAAACAAATGTTAACAGTCTGTTCCTCGTCTCTACGAAACTAAGGCAGTGAAATCAGATATATTTGCTGACCAATATACCGGATACACATCACCAGTGTTATGGATCAATAATATTTATAAGCTCCATTAATACTTCGCTGAATTAAGAGTTTGTGAACGCCGTCAGTATAATATGAGATGAGGCCCTGCCTTAAACGGGCCCTCGATGGAGAGTAAGTAATATACCCGCATCTGTATATATATCGAACGAATTTTATTTATTCGCTTCATACTGGCCACACGTAAAAAATCATGTAGGCAATCACTCATTGGAGCACGTGCGAGTTGCCTCATATTTTTAAAACGGTAAGTTGAAAGGTTTGTAGGGACTTAATTCATCAAAATAATTATTTAAAAAAATGTTAAATCAATCATCATTTTTTATGGACCTTCCAAAATTTTGGTATTGTCAAAAGTAGTACATATTTACTGCGTTTACTTTCAGGACCTTACAACGAAATTGTACTGCGAACGATGTTTGAAGCATCAGGTCTTTTATAAAATTCCAAAATAAAACCAAGAACTATGAGCCTATCATTCTAACTTTATTTCAAAAGTGTTTTGATCTTGGATGCTGTGATGCAAATTGTGTGACTTTGAAGTTAACTCAATCAAATGTTAACATCTGAAAGCTCACATTTATAGAAGATCGGTAATGATCGGTAACTAAGAACGGGATATTACCTATAAGAAGTATTACATTCAATTTTACCAATACAATGTCTTATATTCGACGGGCCCGTACAAATGCCCCAATTACATTCATGCAGCTCCTTTACGTAAGCCCCATTTAAATTGTTTGAGCGCCGCACGGATTATTATTAGTTAAATCCAAATGAAGTAGTTTGTACCCTTTAACAGTTTACTCATTGTATCCCTTTGATCAGAATATTTTAATATGACCGATAAGTTCGCGAACTTGTATTCAATTGCAATCGTATGTTTAAGTTCAAATATACAAAGCTTACAGATAATCTACAGCATAGCCATTCACAAGATCGAAAAAAAAAATGATTTCAAGCTGCTTCCCAATTGTTTATTTAAAATGTTCAATATCATATTAAATATTATGGTAATAGGTATTCAAATGCAAATATTTTATAAAACAGATATGACTGATACTTATCATTATTTTAAAATTCACATACTTCTAGTTGTCAATTTCAGGAAGGAAAGTAAAGTGCATTTGAATCCCGCACTGACCGCCATTGGACCAGGTGAGAAAACACTGGTGGAAACTGATTTGGCGGGGTAATGGTAGAACGCCCGGGCAAAGGTTTTCTCGATGTTTTTCTTTTTTTTTCTTTTTTTTTTAAAAACATAGTCAATTGTAAATAATGTTGAAGTAAAATGGTATCATTGGCGAAGGAAAATCATCATAGCATGCAGCCTGAAAATAAACAAAAACTATCGACATCTATCATATTGTTTTAAACAATTTAACAAATTTGGAAATGGTTGTAGTAATTCAAATTAAATGTTCATGTTAGTACGTACGTGCTTTCAATGACTCGAAATATGTTAAAAGAATGATAAAAAGAAGAACATGTTTTGAAACCTGTATTGATGACTCAAGAAATGTCAGGATGCTCTCTTTATTCAGAGCAGCGTTTCTCCCGCACATAAACAAAACTATTCATCCTAAAACAAGAAGACGTAACACACATAAAAGCTTTGATATTGTTAAAATACTTTCCCACCAGATTCAATTCGGCAGTTCTTTGAAGGCAATTGACTAAATGTTACAAAAACATAAATAAACGAACACATACGGCCACTCGTCAGCATCGGCGCCGTCAGCAAACCTTTTGCAGGCAATAACTGTAAATATTTAGAGTGATTAAAATAAAACATATAATAGACAAAAGGGTCAGTAGAAAACGTTAATCGTAGACAATAATACACATTACTTCAGTGTCATATTACATTATCCGGAGTTGATAATCAACCTTTGAAAATTGAATGGATATAATTTATCGGATGAAAACCAATATTCGTATTTCTGTGCTGACGGTTGTTAGAATGCCATATGACCCTCAGTGACATTACTGCGTCTCGTTAGTTGCCTATGGTTACATCCAATGGTTCGAGGTTGATTTTGGCCTATACTTCCCTGTCAGAGGCGAGTAAGAAAGAGGAATTCAGTTCCATTTCATTGATAGTTTCATGGCCCACCCAACGTTAATATAAAACACGTCAACTTATCGGCGCCTGGGTCCGTTTCATGAATGATCCTTGTGGTAAAGTGACATTTGTCAGTGCCAAATGATGTTTCCTAAACAATGTGTGAATTAATATAAGTCAGTATCAAAGTATTAACTATGTATAAATGTTATAATGTTCTGATATTTTCAAAAAGATACAAGCACAGCATAAAACAGTCGTAGGAAATAATGCGGGTCCAAATGTCTGGAGAAGTAAATATTTGAAAGTGAAAACCAGCACGTCTACAACGTTGATAACATAAACATAAGGTCTTAACAATTGGCTAATCGTGAAATGCCATGCATTGATAATTTTTCCCCTATTAGTTTGACTAATGTTCTTATTTAGTTCTATGTAAATGATCGAACAAAGGTCGACATATTCTCAGTCTAGCTTGCACAATTTCAACACGACTTTGAATTTGCTGATTTTCTTCAGTTTTCTGCATCGTTTGATGGTGTCTGCCGAAACCTTTTTCCAAAATTCCTATGGCTTTTAATTCCATATAATTAATTTTCTTCCTTTGCCTGAATGTGAGTACCTTTGCTTAATCTGTATTGATAATTATTTTGTGTTTTTAATTCCTGTTATAGTATATTTATTATCATGTTTTTATTTATGCGGTAAATATTAAGGAGATCAATCGTATTAGATGTGACTATCGACAAAGCAGATTTAACCATCTCCACCTTAATACAAGTTGTTTTTGTAAAAGAACGTTCGATTTCGTTAAAATACGTAGATTATCGTAAAAATGAAAACTTTAATATTGCATATGAACATGTCAAACTGTGATCATTATGAACCATTGATTTCGACACACTATATTCATTGTTAACATTTCACTATCTACCCTTACTAAAGAGTGAGGGTGTCCCTTACTACAAAACCATGTTGAATGTCAACTTTGTAGAAAGTTTTTTATTGACATTTTGTCCTAAAATCTACGCTCACGATACAGCGTAAGTAATCTAAACTGAAACGGGTTTGCCAAAATGACAATATTATTCTGAACTGTAGAACATTTGTGTTAAAGGTCAATATCGATAAAACAAAGGTAAATGTTAAGATACTAAATGGCCAGATCGCTGTAGTTTCCAAATACGAAAAAAAATAAAGTAGAAACGGAATTAAAAAATCAAAATCCAATATAAGTTTCTTTTTTTTGTAAAACTTTCACGATTCGGACGAAAAAATACCCTTTTTATGCGACTTTACAAAATATACGACCATGATAATATCCGCAACTCCAGTAATGCTACCAAGTACTAGTTTTTTTATTTACACTGCTGTTCGATCGCTTATATTTTGATGACAATGCATGACGTGAGTGACACAAAGATGTTTGACATCATAACGCGCCAACGTCTGTATCATGTAGGCCCTATATTGCCTCATGTTAATTGCACAGCCAGTGATATGAATATATCCCTGACTCACTTCCAGTTTTGTAAAACTATTCAGAACGACGTATTTGCAAGTTCTTCCAACGCCAAGATTGAACAAATGACATAGGTTTGAATTGCGTTTACAGATGCATAGCATATTGGCCGACATTACTGTTTCCTAGATGGAAAAGATAAGAATATACCATGTAACAAAATCCATAAGAAAAACTAGTAAACAATTAAGCCTTGTTAAAATCGTGCAGTGGATGAGAAGAGAACCATCAAATCGGTCAGGTACGTACAGCATTCTGTGCTTGAACTAATTTATTTCGGTCATATCCTCATGCACATCTTTGTGTAGCAAACAAGTGGTAAAGCTGTCTTGTCTTGATACCCTTTTAAATTTTTAAACAAAGAACAAAGACGTATATTGCTTGTTAACCGTCATTTTTGTTTATAATCATATTCACATTCGCTTACCCATGCATGTTTTAATGTCATGCATACTTGGCAATACTCCCTAGCAATGATTTGAAAATCGACTCTTTTGTTAGTTTGTAATACTTTCTTTTCACTTGTTCGAAAAAACTTACTGTAACCTTATCATTGTTTGTGTAATATTTGTGGTTACAATTCCCACGTTCGAAATAAATATTCGAATATATTATATAACAAACTAGAAGTATAGATCAGGACCTTGATATGTGTGCTTTAGAACAAGTTCAGTGTAATTCATGTCATGTCAAGTACACTCATTTATTAAACGTAGGGTTTGACTGTAAATTAAACAACGAAGTTTTGTATTTGTTTATCTATTATTAGCCGTAACTATTGCACCATTGTTGAAAGTCCTTATATTTCTTTACACGCTAGCTCGTGAAATATCTGAATGTGTGCATACACATATGGTAAACAATGCAAACCGCAGGGTGTCATATTGTGCATTGTAAGGGTGGCAGTTTAGTAGTAGTAGTAGTATAACTGTTATGAACAGATTTTAATGGCCACTGAATATCATCATCACAAATTTAAATCGAAATCGTGCGTGAAACTGATCAAAAGATAAAACAAATAAAAACAATGACAGACGTTTTTTATACTCAGCCATTTATTCTAATGTTAATTTCCTAAAATTAAATGTTGCGTAAATTCCATACTGGACTATTACTTTCTTGGCTTGTCCTTGACTAACCATGCAGAATAATAATTTGAAACTTAACACACGCATTTGTTTTCCACAAGAGAAAAAAAAACAACTTAACATACAACACTTTATAGAGGTTATATATAGGTATTTGAATTATAGTTTGGAAATCAACATCAGTTTTAAATTTGTCATAAATCATATTATGTATTTGTACATTGATTATTACATAAAAGTGTTAAAAAAGGTAGACAACCATATGAACTGTATACATAGATGTCACGAAAAGAGGGAATTTGTATATTCCCATTTAAATGGTAAAATAAACATATTTAGACAAAGGGATAAAAATATTTCTTAACGCCATAATACAATTGTGCATGGATACATTCATTTATATTGTTCCTTTGCATGTTTCTGTTTTGTCAATCATTAGGGAAATTTCTGCAAGAAAAACTTAGCGTGTGATAATATATACTGTTTCTATCGATTATATGTCCTAATTCCATAGTCGAATGTCAGAAACATCAAGCAGCCATTCTACTCAAATTTGGATGCTATAGCACGGGCTATATGGTCATCTTTATCTAAAGGATTGCTACGTAAGTTTGTTGATGAATGCCACAGTAAACAAGCACACATTCCATACGTTGTATAGGTGTACAAAAATGAAAGGATTATTTTTTTTCCGGACAGCAGTACTGAAATGCTAGAATGCAGCTACTTTATTTACCTTCTTCTAATACCAACTAACATTTCTAATAATTTCCAAGACGTATACTGAAATACATGGGTTTTTTTCATTGAAAAAACAACAACAACAACGTAGCACTTTAATGTTAAACTACATTTAAGCAGACTATGAAAAGTTTGAAAATCAACTTAAGTTAGGAAATGAAATAAGATATGTTATGAACACGGGACCTGAAACTCAAGTATTTTTTCCAGATTTATTACGGGCTCTTAACCGAGCGAAGCTCGGCAGAGCCCTATTACGGCTACATGTTCGCAAATTTACACTAAGCACTACTTTCTTTCAAAAATGCAACCACTTTGAGCCTGAAAAAAAGACGTAAAGGTGATGGAACCAGTATTTTTCTGTTCATAAAACATAATGAGCGCGTGCATGACGGACACCAAAATTTCATCAGAGCGTGACGACACTGCATTCGGTAGTTTTTGTCATCGCCAAATTCGGCTATTTTCGTGAGTATGTTAATAGAAGCTACGAGATGCCAAATAGCGCCCCAGTAGTTATCAAAAATAGTTCAAAGTATGCTTATAAACAATTACTATGAATACTTTTGGTAAACACACAAAGACAAATCAATCATATTTCTGTAGATTGTCGGAGATATATATTTTGTTTTCACTTGTTCATTAAAGACATTCATACGCATTGTTTACCATTCTAGAGGACACTATTTTGACAGTTCATTCTTCAGTAGTTGTCATTATGATTACCGATTGAATTTCGACAACGGATTACACCGGTACACGTAGCAGAGCCTGTCACGTACATATATGTAACAGTTATGATTATTCTGTAAAAACACTATTCAGTAAATAATAAAAGGAAAGTATCAATTTCATTAACTTATGACATGCAGTTGACCAGTTCGTAAAACGCTATGGCTGAGTGAGATATTGTCACTGAAAAGATGGATTGGGTGTATGTGAGCCACAACCATGGCTGAGTGAGAGGTTTTGACTGAGATCAAATGATGGGAACACCTTTCAATTATCAACACGCTGGTTTGGATATTGAAACTAAAAAGATATACAGTAATTGTGTGGCAGTTGAACTCTTGTGCCATGCAACACCAGTTTTGTGTGACAGATTGTTATCAAATTAAGAAGTTGGTTGGGGTGGGTGTGGGAGGGATACATCCCCTCCTGCCAAGTGAAACTATGGCGGAGTGCAAGGTTATGAATGCAATGATAAATGGACGGCTGCAGTCAGACACCATCTTTTATAAATACAACTGCACCTTTACATTTAAAATGGAGGTGCACATCTTTCATAAATACAACTGCACCTCTATATTTAGACCGTCATGCCTTTTCTTAGACGTGCACCTTAAAAATTAGGTGCAACTCCCTTTTTTCAATTTACATCGCCGTTTAGTTTTTCACCAAAATGGTAAGTCAAGCTGTACGTATGATGTGACGTATGGAGAATGCGTCGAAGGCCAACCGGAGCTTGTCGAAGAGCACGGAACGTACATCTTCCGTTGTGTCTTCATGTTCACGCTCCTCCAACCCAGCAAAATAAAAGATTGCATGATCTAAGTTTTACATCGATGTCAAAAGACCTGTATTCTGGCGCACAAAAACTTTTATCTGTAAAATCCTGACGTGCCGATTCTATAAACATACGGCCCTCAATAGTATCAACACGTATTTTGAGAGGTGTGAAGATAATACATCATATACCGATGAGAGTTTGTCATCATTATCAAGTTTATTAAAGTCACCAAGTGGGAGCCATGCCTTGTAGTATTTATCAGTACCTTGCTGACGATACCTTGCTGAGATCCATGCTGAGTATCTGTGGGTGGCGTTCTGGTGAAACTTCGTGCACGTTTTCGTCCTTTTGCTTCCTGAAAATCGTCTTGTAAGGGTGCAAATTGTCCAGTGTATGGAGTTGTAGGTTGGCTGTTATAAACTCTTGCCATATTTAATATATATGTGGTGATAATTTCAATTAATTTGAAAATTTACGAGCTCGTGTAAAATGATTTCCGTCGTACCCGATTACTTACCCTGCCTAGTTTAAATCTGTTGATTTTTTTATGAATTTACAAAAATATGTTCCATGTTCTAGTTTTATTCACATGCATTTCTAGGCAATATAGGTGTATTTCTTTCCGCAATGCTTAATACATTAAAACAGTATAATTTCGAGGCAGAGCTCATGATGTTTCGTATATACTACATCATATTTATGTACGTAGATGTAGCCATTTACGCAAGTATTGTAAATTCAAACACCTCGGTGTGGTTTGATGATACCATTGCACCTCCTATGGAATCATACGGTTGAATGGTAGCGTATGCTTTGGCTTACCCCAAGATTGAAGTTATTGGGCGGTGCTAGGTGATAGCCCTAGCTGTCTCCTACATGCCAGTACCCGGTGTTGGGGCGTCCCATCGCCTCCTTCTGATCGTAACAGCCGCCCAAAGTGGGTCAATGTGCTTGTTTTACCCAAATATGGGATCCTGGGCGTTGGGGTTCGATATTGGTCAAGCAAACCCGAAGATGGAAGTTATTGGGCGGTGCTAGGTGATAGCCCTGGATACCCCCTACATGCCTGTACCCGGCCTTAGGGTGTCCCATCGCCTCCTGGTCGTAACAGCGCCCAAAGTAGATGAATGTGCTTGTTTTACCCAAATAGGGTGTCCTGGACGTTGGGGCTGATTTTGGTCAAGCTCATCCCAAGATGGAAGTTATTGGGCGGTGTTAGGTGATAGCCCTGAATGTCTCCTACATGTCAATACCATGTCTTTGGGCGTCCCATTGCCTCCTTCTGGTCGTAACAGCCGCCAAAAATAGGCCAATGTGCTTGTTTTACCCAAATCGGGGGATCTGCACGTTGGGGGTCGATTTTGGTCAAGCTCACCCCAAGATGGAAGTTATTGGGCGGTGCTAGGTGATAGCCTTGGATGTCCCCTACATGCCAGTACCCGGTCTTGAGGTGTCACGTCGCCTCCTTCTGGTCGTTACAGTCGTCCAAAGAAGGTCAATGTGCTTGTTTTACCTAAATATGGTGTCGTGGACGTTGGGGGTCGATATTGGTCAAGCTCACCCCAAGATGGAAGTTATTGGGCGGTACTCAGTGATAGCCCTGGATGTCCCCTACATGCCAGTACCCGGTCTTGAGGCGTCACATCGCCTCCTTCTGGTCGGAACAACCGCCCAAAGTAGGTGAATGTGCTTGTTGTACCCAAATATGGGGTCCTGGACGTTGGGGGTCGATTTTTGTCAAGCTCACCCCAAAATGGAAGTTATTGGGCGGTGCTAGGTGATAGCCCTGGATGTCCCCTACATGCCAGTACCCGGTCTTGGGGTGTCACATCGCCTCCTTCTGATCGTAACAGCCGCCCAAGTTCCGTGATGTTTGGTGTTTATTGGTTAGGCTGTGGTGTCCTGTACGTCAAAGCAGAGTTTTATCGTATATATTTATTTAAATTTTCATTAATATTCATTAAATATTACATTTATTGCATAATACAGAACGTACAGAAAGTCCTCGTTCAGCGGTTATAAATACATTTGATACAGCGATCGATGTTACTGATATTAAACCATATTTATGGTATTTTTATTTCTTTAATCGATATTCTGTCATCATTATATTTATTGCATTAAACTGAATTACGTCCAATTCTTATTCAGCGTTCACCAATAAATGTGTTTTATGTTTTCTTTCACTTCCACAATCTCGTGCATTTCAATAATTCTCACAGCAAAATTGATAACGAGTATGATTAAATTCATTATTGGGTGCTGAGTTAATATATTTGGTTGTTTTCTCTATTTCGTCGTATCTACTTCCGTAAGTCAACGCAAACACTTATTGGCTGCTAGCTATTGGCTGCTGACTTGGCGTTACCCAAAATGTTTCACGTTTACGATTGCCGGCTGGGTGACCTTCACCTTAATCTTTTAAACGCAAGAAAAATAAGTAATGAACAGAAACTAGAAATCATAACGGCTATATTGCACTAATATCTGTAGAATCTTCTCGGGCCCAGTACTGAGTAAGGTCCCTATATGTAGAAGAGGTACTGCATAACTATACTTAAAGTGTCATATTGAAGAAGCATATTGAAGTTAAACGAACTGTTTAGTCATGTTAAACTGTCTCTGTACATGGGTTTGACGTTTACTAAACTGCGAAACGTGCTTTTTTACCTCAGAATATGGTTATTTTCGCGAAAATAAGAATAGAAAAATAGGACTATATTTGAGGGAAAAGAAGCAAAAAATACGTTACATTAATATTTTATTTTTTGTTTTATATTATAAGACAGTTTAATTGAAGATAAATAAATAAATTAATTTTTTTTTGTGTGTTTGTTGTTGAGGTCTTTGGGGATAAAACTTGGCTAAAAATAAGGAATAAATTAATAAAACATTTATAAAAAAATAACGCTTTGATCGGTTAAATAATTAATATCGCCATACCACTGTACATCACTGATTTAAGTATCACCAATCAGGTCGCTTTTCATTTCTATACAGCCTCACGAACTGGCTTTGGCTCTATACATGCAGAAAGTTTACAGTTAAGTAATCGATGGAACTGTTGACTGCAGCCTGTTCAACTATTTCTATTCCCGGACTACGTAGGAATTGGACCATGTACATACTTTTTTTCAGCTTTGAACTACCACATTATAGACGCACACTATGACAAACATTTGACTCTATACACTTACAAATTGGACAGATATTTGACTCTATGCATCTATGACTTTGTCACTTCAAAGGCGTCCCCTGATAGGCTAAACGTTAAAGTTTAAACAGCCATGACTTCGGCCCTTTACTTACGTGCCCGATAAGACAAACGTTGTACTCTATACAACTGAAAAGGGCTTGGTGTGGTTTGTTATGTAAAATGGCCTAAACTAACATAAATTCTGAGCTTCAAATAATGAAAAACAAATGTTTTTTTTAAATATATAATTAGTTTGTTTTAAATAATTGCCAATTATGTTGCGAAAATAAACTCGTGCATTTTTTTGCTATACGACCGTGCATGACGTCATATTTGTGACGTCATCAATCGCAAAGTGCACGAAAGTCGCGAAAATTGGTTACATCGACAATATTTCAAGAAATAAAATGTATGCGCAAGCCATTAACTTTTACTTTTCTATATATTACAAATATATCTTTCATTACCTTTGCAGAAATATATAATATGTAAAGTTTACTGCATGCGGATTGTATTAATTTTGCAAAAGTTGTCTGCGTGGTGACTGTCAAATGCCATTGTTTACATAAGGTGTCATGGAAAAGTTACGTCAAGGGGGGTAATAAAGTATTAACTATGTGTTGTTTATTGAAGGTTAGAATGTACTCAACTTATGTGTTTGTTATTATTGATTTTAGCTACCCACGTTTATGGCTGAGACGTACAATATAGCTGTTCAACATTCAACTGTTACTGTTCCATCTCCATCAAAAACCTGTACTGTATAAATGGCAAAACGGGTAAAACTGGTTTATTTTCAATCATTAAGTTTTTAAATGTTCAACAAGTCGCTATTAAAGAAAATACTGAGGACTGTCTGATTATTTTATAATTCAAGATCAAAGTGTATAATTCATTAAAAAGATATTAACAATACGTCAAATAATAAATACATCGATAATACACAAGA
Organism: Mya arenaria; assembly: GCF_026914265.1. NCBI lineage: Eukaryota > Metazoa > Mollusca > Bivalvia > Myida > Myidae > Mya > Mya arenaria. The sequence goes on from NC_069131.1 coordinate 33,902,980, forward strand.
TTTGCTGTGTCTATTTAGTAGTTTATGCCCGCAACAATTACAATTCAATTAATTACAGTATATCTACTGCAACGACCGTTATAGTTGAAACGGCTCCCAATACCAAATCAGTTATGTACATATCTGATCGTCGTACATTTTATAAAATGTTTAATGAAGTTTGATATGCATTATTAAACTAGTACTCATGTACGTTCGCACAGGCAGGCTGTTTGTGTGTGTGTGTGGGGGGGGGGGGGGGATGCACCCGCAAATGAAAACACGTTATATTCCTATGTACTCCTAGCGAAACGAGAAGTGGTTGGTGGTAGGGTCGGGGTGGGGGTGTACGCCCTCATTGTTTATAATCGTAAAGCTTCAAGTTTTCATTATAATAAGAATGTCGTCAATAACGTAGAATTTCGGATAAAGACTAATTTTTATAATACACAGTTCTAAATTAACAACTTCAGACTAAATGTAGCTAATATACTTATAAAACTTACATATAAATTATGGTTCAAATGGACGGACACATGCCATAAAGTTGCTCACGTAATTTACACCCAAATTGCCACCTGCTCCCAACGTGAAATCCTCAAGCGCCCATGCGTTTGATTATTGGGTTTACGCTCAAACGTGTTACTAAAATCCATCAAAATACTGTACGAATGTCAGCGATTGTTATATACAAAATTTATTTAAAATTGAAAATATATATGAAAATATCAAAACGACCCACCATCTGAAAATGATACTGTGGGCGATAACAATTAACCTTTATTTTATCTAGGCACACTTTTATGCAATTGTCAAACTAATTAACAGTGCGATTTATATATATATATACCATACATGTGTACTACAAGGGGAAATTGTTTATATACGTTCAGAAGCTAAGCAATCGCGGCCACCCGTAAATCTTGCCCGCCTGATCACGCCTTTGGTATTATCCAATAAATTTCCTGGTATATGACCAATACATAATAGGGTATAGGTTTTCAGATTTCCCGCCAAAAAAGGTCACACACAACTAACATTTATTTTTACAAATGAGACGATAATCGTGATGAAAATTAGAGCAAATAAATTGCGCTTGTGCCTTTTTACTATACGATCAATGCGAGTCTGCTATTAATTGATATTTCTTACAGAACGTTTATTTTCTATTTTATAGGTCGAGCGCGTCCAGATGGATTATCATTTGAAGTGTGTGATTTGCACAAAACGCACAAAACCTAAAGAGCGGGTCCCATTGTCAGGAATAAGAAACCAGGATGTGAGAGATTATTTTGTTAAAAAGTATCATGTACATTTGCAAAATGATACGAACGAGGTTTCTTGCAGAAAGTGCAGGCAACAGTTTTATGAGTGACACTAAAATGCCTGTGCAACCAATTATTAGGACTGACTTACATGTTTATGAACGCCATGAAGGTTGTGCTCTTAATGATTCCGTTCTGCCCACAAAGGTTACTATGACAATTCGAAGTACCGGGTATACGCACTCGCGATGGTTTATTTGCGATAAACCAGGCCCAAAGTTAGTCCGTGTCCGAAAAGACGCTCGTCATCAACTGTTCATTGATCAAAATATTTTATTGTCGAGCGGCGCTAGATGCTGTCCCAAACATATATGTGGCAAATATCTGACTGACATCAGTTTGCAATTGATCAAGGGAAAAGATAAAATTCGCAATGTCACGACAATAAGCAATGCTGATCTTTCAAACCTGTTAGAACATTTAAGGCAAAAAACAAAAGCCGCTCAGCACAATCGTGTCTGTTTCGACGATGGATCTCTGACATCGGAGGATTACGTAACCCTAACGGGGCTTTTGTCGGAGCAATTTAATGACCTTGTCGGTTATCTAAAAACAAATAAAAATTCGTCATCAAAAAGCAAACGAACAACACTCGGTGTATTTCTAATAAAGGTGAAAACCTGAATGTCTAACAAATTGATCAGCACTGTTTTAAACCTGTCAAGGAGTCAAGTACAGAGGTCAATTGTTTCGGTTAAAAAGCAACTAATGAAATACTTTGTCCCCCACTTCGTCGGATTTCAACATATAGACAGCCGAGACGTTATTCAGTCATATACACGACCGCTGGCTTTTTCCTTATTTGGAAGAAACGACTGCAGCCCACCAGCAATATTGGTCCTTGACGGCACATACATATACATTAACAAAAGTTCAAACAACAAGTTCCAGAGAAGAACATACAGTGTTCACAAGAAACGGTCTCTCGTTAAACCAATGATGATTGTATCCACTTCCGGGTACATCGTGTCCGTCATTGGGCCTTTTCTCGCTGATGGCACAAGTAACGACGCAAGTATTCTAAACACTGTTTTAGAAAACAACGTTGAAATGGTCAAGGACTGGGTACATAATGGCGATATTTTTGTTGTGGATCGAGGTTTACAGGACTCATTAGACGTACTAGAAAAAATTGGTATTGATGCCAAAATGCCTTCATGTTTGCCAAAGGGCAACAAACAACTTGGGACGACTGAAGCTAATGTGTCCCGACTGGTAACAAAAGTGCGGTGGGTAGTTGAATCTGCAAATGCTAGACTCAAACAATGGAGGCTCTTGGACAAAACACTCCCAGCATCTTATTTGCCTTCAATAGGGGAATTTGTAAGAATAGTATGCGCGTTATGCAATAAGTATAAAGGCCAACTTTCGCATACAGAAGACCCAGTCTCGGACATTGCTCTTGGAACTCATCTTTTCCAACTTTCAAAACGGCATAACGACCTGAAATTGAAAATTGATACTTTAAATGAATCAAAACAACTTGGAAACAAATGTACCACCGAAATTAGAGAATATGAATTCCTTGGATTCCCTAAGCTTACAGAAGAGGCCGTAAGAGAGATAACTTTAGGGATATATACAATAAAACTGGCTAATTCTTACACACAAGAGCACATGGAAACAAAAAAAGATTACAAGTTATCACTATCCAAACTCGTCCCCGGTCTGCTCCAGGCTCAGCTCCAAAGCCGTCACTCGTCTGCTTTGAAATACAAATGCTGGGTAGAACACGACCATAGAAACGTAACGGCATGGTATTGTTTGTGTAAGGCAGGTGCACGCGTGGTTGGGACGTGTTCTCACGTTGCCAGCGTGATTTGGTACTTGGGTGTCGGTCGTCATGAGAACGTTGTATGGCCAACAGACTTCAGCTCGTACATAAAGGATGCTGCGACAAGGGGCGAAGAATAAAGATTATTACGTCGATTAAATTGTTCTTGAACTCTATCTTCCTTAAACGACTACGCAAAAAATGTTGTTGTTTTTCGTTTTATTTGATCAACTGTTTCATGGAATGATTTGTTAATATAATGAACTAGTAATTGCTTATCTGATGGCTTTGCTATATATATATTCATACTAATGGATTACGCAAAATAACTCATGTTTCATTGTGTTATAACTGATATGATTTGATTCGTGTGTATTGTTTTTAAATGCTGAAATGTGTTAACGCAATACTTTATATATATATATATATATATATATATATATATATATATATATATATATATATATATATATATATATATATATATATATATATATATATATATATATATATATGCATGTATGCCATAATTGGATGCTATAAATATAACGAATATGCACTTATTTGTACTTTTTTTTTTTGGGGGGGGGTTACCCAAAAAGTCGAATGAAATACCACATTTAAATGACCTGCTGTTGTTGCTTTTTTACATAAAAGCTCCCGCAATTGTTTTTCCCTTCTCTCGTTTAAACATGGGAAAGTATTACGATTTATTTAAACAATCATACACATCAATGACCTTCATTTTCCTATACATTCTTATTTTTGGAAAACTATGTGTAACACAATCTGTTAAACAGAACTGAGTGGCCGCAGTAAAAGTTAGATCACTTAATGATAAACTTTAAAGTTATTAAAAACTAACATATTACTATTAGTAATAATACACAGTACTCTTGTATATCGCTAGGAAATAACCTTCAGACCGCGGTATGAACATTTTAATCGTGTTACTCGGAACATTATCGAATTTGGAGAGAACTTCTTCATGTCACGGAAATGACCGAGTAGTTACGTTCAGGTACGGAACGCGCATAAAGCACGTGGAAATGTCTACGCGCCATAAATAAAATGTCCCTTGGTGGATCGCGATACAAACTTATGCGTTCAAATTATAATAACAATAATGGTTGAATTAAACACCTTTGTAGTAATCTAAGTAAAAATCATAAAGTTTTTTTTTCGAAAGTTTGTCTTTTATACGAACGCATGTAGTATTATCTCTTTTATATTATAAGCGATTTAGCGCACTCAATTATAATTCACGCACGTACTGCAACGAGAACGTGCGTGTTGATATTTTATTAATTTCATTAACAGCAGTTTATGCACAAGCCGATGGTTGATGGTAAAATATTATATCAATCAATTATTAACTCTAGTTTTGACATGCATTTAGTATGACGTTACAACGTCAACGATAAAACCATTCGCGAAAAGACGTCGACGTCGGCTTTTTATTTGACATTTGATTGGTCTTGTAATTTAATCATATCTTACTTAATAATAGTCCGATTCATTAAACAAACACATGCCCATTATGTGAAGGGAATGCACTTTCATCATGGTAAATGTCGTGAAAATCTATGATAGGCCATTTTTTCAAGCTAACCGCACCAAGCCCAAATTTATAACTTTGCAGACGTACTCAGATAGTGGACACTATATATTTATACAATTAACCAGACATGTGAACAAACGATGGCATCTATATAGCTATTAATAAAATATTGTACAGATGTCCCCGATAGCACATACGTTTGAATCTATACACCTATGGCACTTTACAGACGCCCTCCTATCACCAAGACGTACATTGGACGTCTTACAGTTACACAATTGGACAGACATTGGACTCTATACAGTTTCAAATTGGACTGTCATCGAAACATAGGACTCTATATAGTTACACGTTGGACAGTCATCAACACATTGGACTCTATACAATTACAAATTGGACAGTCATCGAAACATTGGACTCTATACAGTAACAAATTGGAGAGTCACCGACACATTGGACTCTATGCAGTTACAAATTGGACAGTCATCGAAACATTGGACTCTATACAGTTACACGTTGGACAGCCATTGGATTGTATTCTGTTATTGGACCCTATTCAATTACAGAACTTATTGGACCCTATTCAATTACAAATTCGACAGCCATTGGACTCTTTACAATTGCTAATTTGGACAAACATTGGACTCTTTACAGTTAGAAATTGGACAGATATTGGACTCTATGCAGTTATCATTTTGACTTAAATACAAAAATAAAACAGAAAACAGAAAGGCAGAAAAGGCAATGGGTTTTTAATGTTTTCACATAAATATACTAGGATTATATAAAGTTTAATGCTATTCATGTCTGATATAGAAATACAAATTAAAACTTTCTTATTAAATTATTTTGTTACACATATAACTAAACGGAACATTTATTTAATTAAGACTTGTACAAAACGCGAACATTTTAAAATAAAACATTTTTAAATTCCTGCGAAATCCTAATTTAGATTTGTTTTCATGAATCAAAGTTAAACACCTCGTGCACAAAAAACGTTAGGAGGAGAAAATGGACTTCAAGTTAAGTGCGTATGTTAAAACGAGATGCTGCTTACAAAGAAGAACAAATTAATGTAAATGACTGTAAAAAACACATTCGATTGAAAGCATATGTCTTCCTGATAATATTTTGAAATATTTGCTTTGGTTCATTATTATTCTTAATTTGTTGCTCACACTATATAAAGACAATTTTGGTGCATGATGTTAGCTAATGCGTATTTAGTCATATCTGTTCTGACGCAATAGCTTGGCCAAAGTACTTATTCGACATTCTTATTGTCGAAAGCATATCTTTCTAGGTACTAACACGTTATGAATTATCATTGTAAATAGGATGATTGTAAAACAATATGGGTATGATTCATGATTCATTTATTCTTAACACACATAAAAAGGTAAAATATATACACTTACATAGATAACATTTAAATAAACCTTAACCAACAGTTCAAACATTCAATATAACATGACGTTATCCATAGCAGAGGTCACAGTTAAATAGTACAGTATACAACTGATTGAATAAATAAGAGAAAAAATAATATGCTAATTCTTACATGACATGACTTATGGTGCAGAGAGAATAAACGATATAACGTAAATGCCGTTTATTTGTAAATTGTTTCAGTGTTTGCTTATTACAAATACATCAGAGTAGTTATAAACGTGTTTACACTTCTTCAATAATCTATATAAGAAGGTAGACATATGTATGAAATCTTCAAAAAATAAAGAGCTATTAAAATAATATACTCAAACAGTTGTATTGCATGATAACTGATGTAACCGGTTAATGGAACGAACAAATATATAAAATGTTTACGTAAGCTTACTGATATTGTTTAAATGAAGTTGACCAATATATGTTTGAATTGTGTGAGCGCGTTCAACCCAGTATCATTGTTTTCACATTGTTCAACAACAATGAAAATCTTTCTCAAACGAATTGTCAACTGCAACTTATGTATATACGCGTAATATACATGCACAAGGAAAGGTATAAGTAGAGATTCGTGTACTTATAATATGTGCAAAATCTATTGTCATATGGCACTGGTAGCTTTCAAACTACAAGAGCATACGTAAATACAATGATACAGAGACGTTGTTTCAACAGTCACTATCGCTAAGGTTTAAGTAATGTATACATTTCTTAAGCTGTTGTAGAATCTATTGATTTTACTAGTAGTGTTTAAAGTTTTCCCAAGTACAAAAGCACCCCACCTGCCCTTTAGGTGATGTCTTCGAGAGGTCTTAATAACGCATTTACTAGTTTCGACCTTGTACAAGTCCACCACAAGTGTTATAATAAGTGTTGCTCTCACGCATGTTGATGAAGTCTTGATAATGCATGTACTAGTTTTGCCCACGTACAAGTCCACCACAAGTGTTATAATAAGTGTTGCTCTCACGCGTGTTAATGAAGTCTTGATACTGCATTTACTAGTTTTGACCTCGTAAAAGTCCGCCACAAGTGTTATAATAAGTGTTGCCCTCGCGCGTGTTGATAAAGTCTTGATACTGCATTTACTAGTTTTGACCTCGTACAAGTCCACCACAAGTGTTATAATAAGTGTTGCTCTCACGCGTGTTGATGAAGTCTTGATACTGCATTTACTAGTTTTGACCACGTACAAGTCCACCACAAGTGTTATAATTAGTGGTGCTCTCACGCGTGTTGATGAAGTCTTGATAATGCATTTACTAGTTTTGACCTCGTACAAGTCCGCCACAAGTGTTATAATAAGTGTTGCTCTCACGCGTGTTGATGAAGTCTTGATACTGCATTTACTAGTTTTGACCTCGTACAAGTCCACCACAAGTGTTATAATAAGTGTTGCTCTCACGCATGTTGATGAAGTCTTGATACTGCATTTACTTGTTTTGACCTCGTACAAGTCCACCACAAGTGTTATAATAAGTGTTGCCCTCACGCGTGTTGATGAAGTTTTGATAATGCATGTAGTAGTTTTGACCTCGTACAAGTCCACCACAAGTGTTATAATAAGTGTTGCCCTCACGCGTGTTGATGAAGTCTTGATACTGCATTTACTAGTTTTGACCACGTACAAGTCCGCCACAAGTGTTATAATAGGTGGTGCTCTCACGCGTGTTGATGAAGTCTTGATAATGCATTTACTAGTTTTGAACTCATACAAGTCCACCACAAGTGTTATAATAAGTGTTGCTCTCACGCGTGTTGATGAAGTCTTGAAACTGCATTTACTAGTTTTGACCACGTACAAGTCCGCCACAAGTGTTATAATACGTGGTGCTCTCACGCGTGTTGATGAAGTCTTGATACAGCATTTACTAGTTTTGACCTCATACAAGTCCACCACAAGTGTTATAATAAGTGTTGCTCTCACGCGTGTTGATGAAGTCTTGATACTGCATTTACTAGTTTTGACCACGTACAAGTCCACAACAAGTATTATAATAAGTGTTGCTCTCACGCGTGTTGATGAAGTCTTGATACAGCATTTACTAATTTTGGCCTCGTACAAGTCCACCACAAGTGTTATAATAAGTGGTGCCCTCACGCGTGTTGATGAAGTCTTGATAATGCATTTACTAGTTTTGACCTCGTACAAGTCCGCCACAAGTGTTATAATAAGTAGTGCTCTCACGCGTGTTGATGTATCCAAGCACGCACTCGTGGCAGAAGTGAAACTGTTCCTGAAAGGAATAATTTACAATTGACACTTTCGGTAGCATCAATTAAAGTAATGACATACAACACGAACGCACTAATAGGCTCTAATTATTGGCATGTACCTTTCTGATATAAACTTAGTATGAAAACAAATCGAAAGTAAGTACTATGAAAGGTATTGTAACCTTCAGCAGTGTTCTAAAACTATGTACCTTGTTTGGAATAGCAAGCTTCCTCCTTGTTCTTACTTTTCTCACAACATTCACTACGCTAACTTCCTGGTTCACAGCAACTCTCTGAAGCAGGAGTGATACCACACAGAATATACCACTCTTGCTTGCGCCATCTCTGTTGGAATTTAATAAAGGTTGTTAGATGTAACTTAGCAGCTGATTGAACGCATTCGGCATGGAAAGGAATACACAAATCAAGAAATAGTGGGGGAAACATGGTTTAAACAAACAATAATCGCACTGAAGGACTGATATACCTTCGGTAATTATTTCATCTTTTAGGAATCTGCAACATCAAATCTTTCAATTTATATCACAACTGGATAGTTAACCAGGCTTAGGAATCAAACATTAAATATGTTAATGGAGGTTTCAGCTCATATTTGGGTCCTATTTCTTAACCAACATACATTCCTTGGAATTACTTAATATCACGCTTGCAATTGGTTTGATGATAGAGGATAATTATTTGTTTCAGTGTTTGAACATGGAAATATCAGTTTTATTTTACTGATAACTCTATGTAACCCACTGGGAAGCATAAAATAAAATGATATTGCATTATTTCACTTCGAACCTACTCTCAGATCTATAATATGTACATTTAATCATGCTAACATGCAACAATGCACTGATGGTGAATCCACCACAAGTGTTAATTGATGATAGCTTTATGTTTCAATGCACTGGAAAATGTCACCCTAAAAGGCATATCACTCACAAGCAATGGACGAGTATCGGTCCATCATGTCGTGACGCCTTCGCCGCAGCATCAACATCTTCAATGAAGGCCAGGACATTCTGGGTAGATCTTGGAACGTTGTGCTTTTTGTCCCAGTCTGTAAATTGTAGATTGGGTATTGTGCGCACATCTGAATGCTAAAAGTAAAATGTATTACTTACTAAACGTATCAGATTGTAGTAGGCTAATAAAAAATGTACATACTCGTAGCAAAATAACGTAAGACACATTTTCCTATCGCGCTATTAGCAATATACATATCACTCAATCTTACGATTCTGTTTGTTCTGCTTTGGCTATTGAGAAATAATGATAATTTTTTTATAGGCAATTTCAAGTGTAACTATAACATGAAGCCTACCCCGTTTGCAGTGTCGTGTGTAATTGTCAACGTTCTTTTCTGGTAGTAATCCTTGCCTTCAACTTTGTGACTTCTGACTGTAACATCACCAATAACAAGTTCCTGATTGTCAGCTGGGTAGTACAATCCCACGTTCTTAAATATGAAATAAATATCAATTGCATAGTATGTTAGCAATCTAAATTATCACTCAAGTTTGTCTAAAATTTCATAAATTGCTCATTTCAAATTTTAAGACAAAATATATATCAAAGAACAATGATTGATGACGCATTGATAATTTATCACGCCGATCAAAAATATTTAGAAGTAAACACACATGAACATTATATTCCAATATCTGCTTACCCTATGTTTTTCCATTTCACTTTCAAAGCTGACGACACATGAACATTGTTCTTGCATCACAAGCGTGACGAAATCAGACACAGTTTCTTTCAAGGGAGTTTGGCAAACAAGGTAACGATCTTTCACAGTGAAACTCTGCATTTACATAAGTTACATTACCAGTCAGTGATAAGCATATACGTCTGTTTTTCTTTACAAATATGCAAATAATTCATTTCCGTATGGATAGGATAAAGCAATGATCACTAACAAAACGTAAGGTTATTGAAAAAAACATGACTTTCGTAATAATTGTAACGTAAAAAAGTATTGGAAAGTTTAATACATACGTCGATGTAAACAGCATTGATGTAATCTGATGCGCCAGGCTTTAGGTTGAGATATACTCGTGGCCTGTTCTTATCTCCTGAATGAGTAATATGAAATGTAAATATGAGTTGTTCAATGTTTTTATCTTCTTTGAGTCACGTATGAAACCTTCGATTGGGTTATATTTGATATTAGAACGTGCAACAAAGCCTAAATGTATTCATAGGAGTCATACAAATGTTCAAAGGTGTAAATGGGTTTGCGTGCGTGTACACAAACACTGTTTTAAGACTATGACAAACTATATCCAAATATACACTGTGTCATACCTGGGATGTCTGAATGGAGTCTATTCGCTTTAGTCTCTGTCTTGTGTCTTTCTACTGCTATCATTTCCTCATTTGACATTGTTTCAACAGTCAGGTTAATTTTCTGAAACATTGGAATAATTCCAAGCAGTTGCGACATTCAAAGAAAAGTGAACCATGATTAAAATGCCATTTTGCCCGCTTTTAAGTAAGTATGAACCGTGTAATATTTTAATTATTTGTTCTATGTGACACTAAACTGCTTATACCAATAAATTAAAAGAAAAAAAACACATTTTCTTTTTAAAACAAATGTCAAGGTTTCCGTAGAAGTTGAACCTCATAAAGGTGCACCAACTCGGAATCTCTCGTACGGGTCAGGTATTGCTGGAAGTCGTCTGCTTTGATTGGACTACAGCTGAGAGTCAATGAATGAACCAGAGATGTGTGAAGGTATTTGTACTGAATCTAAAGTGAAAAAGAATATCATGCTTCATAATTTATTCAAAATCTGTTTAACGGGTAATGTCATGTTTCGTTCAGTTCACTTCTGCTTACACAAAATGTGTTAACTTAAAATGTTAAATTATGTTCAAGTTTGTTTTGGGGTATAAGCCAACAATAAGAGTGTCAATAACAAGATACATTAAGCAAGTCCTTCTTGCTGACTAAGTCTGTTATCGCTGGGGTACAAAATTGCATCTACTCGCGGACCGATTCACCCCCACACCTTTGATATCGGATATGTTTTTGCATTTGTTTAATCAGTTATGTTTCTTAGAGGTTTGACTCTTGTGTCGCTTTAGTTTGACCTATTAACAGGATCGAGTTTAATGTTTTTGTTATTGGGCTCGTCACAGTAGCCTCCCTTCAATTGTTTTTCTTATAAATAATAGAGTAGGAAACATGGCTCATGAAGGAGTTGTCAAACCAGTGTCTGGATCATGTTAGGCCTGTTTTGCCGCATGTTGACGACGCATCCAGGAATGTCAATAGCTCCTTCGGCCTCTCCTTCTTTGGTCAAAATATCAAGTGCAATGTATGTCCCTGTTCTTCCCACTCCAGCACTGCACAAAACAGATAAAACCATTTTAGTTAACTAGTTGTATTTGCGTCAAAGAACTTTTACCGTATAAAAAAAACAACAACACAAATTGAATTGCTTAAATGATGTTTCGTTTCGGTATAATGCAAGTGAAACCGACAGGAAATAAGTTCCGTAAATGAAATTCAATTCCCGTTTAGAAAGATTTGTGAGATTCTCAGAGTTATAACTTATAACAGTCATGCTGTCGAATTGATTTTTATAAACTAGTGATAATTGAAAAGTTTTTATCAAACTTAAACATAGAAGCAGTCACTACAATGGCAACTTAAATGAAATGTTAACATTTAAACCTGCAATGAACAAGCAGTGGACCATTGAACTGTTTTGGCGAGTTCAACACCGCCTGTCTGAATTCAATTATAGCGGTGACATCATCGGGGACATCTCTATCGGGCCAACAGGTAAAGTGAAGGTGGTGCAGCATTCTTTTTTCTTTCCGCTGAGTAATACAGTACTTTATTCATTTCAATCAAATTAAACATTATAAAAGTGCTACCAGACCCTAGCTTGCTACAATATGCAATTAGAATTCTTGAAGTGAATTGATGCAAATATCTTATTTATATTTAAAGCAGAATTTGCATCAAGCAATCAATTTTGACAAAATATGTTTTGAGCGTATCGTTTAACATCTTGACAAATATAAAAAATAAAATATATACAAAGCATGCGGAAGTTATTAAAGTGGCTTACACGGTTTAACATCCTTATAACTGAAAACATACCTTGACCTTAGATACTGAAAACACTCTCTTTGTGAACTCTGTATATTTGTTTTCCGTGTAGCACGACACCGTGATATCGCCATACGTCTTACTGACACCAGGGTCGGGCCAGTACTGATCACATTTATCTTTCTGAAATGAATTCATTCTAGCCTCGTGCAGTTTGTACATTGTGCATGCTTGTTAAAATTAATGTGAAAAGAAGAAGCGTGATGTTGCAATTTAAATAACGCATACGATGTTAAGTCGATTGATATGTCATATTTATCTATCATATTGTGATATAATGCAACAAAGTATTATAATCTCGCTTGTCGCAAAAGTGATTAATAGAGGTTCATGGTCATTATATTTAAGAGACATACCCCGTCCTCAATCAGATTAGTAACCATGGCAATTGTTTCAACCTTTTGTTGCCAAACCATTTGCCAGAATATACCGAAATCTCCAAGCTGTTTCGACATTGGCCCTATATAAATTATAAATTGCCGTTATGAATAATTCAGTACATGCGTGATATCTGAGATATAGGCATCGGCATGGGGCCTAAAATGTACTATGTAACATTTGTCCACATGACTAATTGAATACATGTTTGAATGTCTAGCAGTTGCTTCGACCTATGGTTTTTGGTTGTGATAATTGTATACACCAGTTCGACTTTTTGTCATGGAGGGTTAGATTAATAGTGTTACTATCAGTACCTTTTAACCTAACTTGAACACAATATTTACCTGCAGTTTTCATTGTAAAATTGAACATGTTTAAACATTTCTTTTGTCAAAACAAATTTACCTGGTTAATATTTTTTGAAGCTTAATTTCGGTCATACTTAAATGAAATGAATACAAAGTACAGATACTTCCTTCTCTTACCCAATGTAGCAATGTACGCGTGTTTCATGTTGTAACCCTGCAGGAAAATAATACGGTTTGAAACGTTAGCCTTTAACATTTACTGCTGATAATAATTTATCATATTACTGAAGTATGGACTGTTTTGTAAAAATATTTTCCTCGCTTCAGCAAATAAACAAACAAATGCAATTATCCTTAATTCAGCGAATACACAAATAAAGGCAAGTTTAGTGAAACAGGAAGAACAACTCATTGAAAGATACGTTTACAATTTACAAGTATTTGTTGATGTCTAAAATCTATCGACTGAATACCATAAATTGAAAGTATGAATGTTTCAAATGGGCGTACATCGATAAAACTGGCATTGATGTAATCCGATTCCCCTCCTTTGATCTGTACTCTTGAATCGTCATCTTAAAACAAGATATCAGTGACATAAGAAATATATGTATGTTGATAATAAACTATATATAAACATGTCATGATACGTACACCTATGTAATGCTTGATCATTATAGAGGTTATGAAACATTACTTGTACATGTGCTTGTGGAGTTCAGTAGGTAAACTTCGTTATCCACGTAATTGAAATTTGTATATGACTGTCATATCATGTACGATAACAAAAGGAATGGGATTTAAGAGAGTACCAGTGGGCAAATTAACAAGATGTATTTCGCGAACGGCTTTTAATCTCAAAATATACATAAAGGTGTAGCAACACGTACAAGTACATGTTCACGTCGTGTTTCGTAAACACTCTAATATTTTTTACCATCGGAATTTTATATAAAATACATTTCGCATTACTCTGACAAAATAGAAATTTACTAATAGAAACATGTATACTATTCAGTCTATCGTGACGGTGGTGATTAGTTTTAAATCATTCTAGTCAATACATTCCACAGTAGTGTGTCATAATGTGATGGCAAACACACATGGATAGATTCCCCGGTATCTGTTCTTCAAGACGTTTCCTTTCAGTTGTGAGGCCTGGTACGGTTTTCTAAGGCCATTTGGAAATTTCTGTAAATAATTTGAGGAAAAAAGAAAAGTTGGTCATATTTATTTTAGATAATCTAAACAAGCAGTATTAATGCAGTGTAATGATTGTATCATACCACTTAAACTGCATTTTATCATCTAAACAAACTATAAAAGCCAAGTTTACCTGGAATTCTTCCTCGTAATCTTTTTCTGTCTTTCCCAACACACATCGTGCCAACGACTCAACAGGCACCGTATGCGTATCATCGTTATTTGCATCGTTGTCATATGCTGCATCATTCTCGTTACTTCCCTTAGCGATCCCTGCATCATTTACATCTGTAATGCAAAAAATCATTGGTAAAATATGACATTAAGCCTTACTAAACACATACTTAAATGGGCTGGTAGTATACCACTTTGACAAGAGATAATGTCATCGAACGTTCAAAGGATGTAGCTGACAAAAGCGCTTGGCAAGTAACTATCTCCAGTACTTTTTTATAAATCAGTCTTAAACTTCTTCACAATCACGCTAAATACATCAGTAACGACTATTTGTACACGTGGTGATTCATAGACAAGCCCACTTGTAACGTCATACAACATAGGCTTACATTCTTCCAGTACTGCGCTTGTCACGGATTTCGCAGGTGGTACATGTCGTCCTGAAAGTTTTCTCGTTTCGCTTGATTGTTTTTCTTGTGCATGTGTCTTCTTTACTTGTTTAGGCAAAGGCTTGTTATTTTGAGTCACTATCTGAACACATGGCTGATGAGTTACAGTTTCATTGGCTGTTTCATGAACTACAAACATTAAAACAAGAGCGTACGAGCAAATGCGTTTGGTGTCTTGAAGGGTAATAAAGAAATAAAAATAAAGGTTCCTTTACATATGTTTTATATTCCCATCTTTTTAATTAACTATTTATGCAAACAAAAGGTATATCTACCTGAAGTGCTCGTGCCGGAAACATTCGCATAAACAGCTTTAGAAGCATTACGTTGTTGGTTAATGATTCTGTTTGAATATATATCAACAATAGTGTCATATTTATATGATAAATCTGGAAGGAAAACCCGGCATTTCATTGTTTTCATTTTTAATAGTTTATGTCATTGTATACTGGCGCGTAAATTATTATGCATATTGGATACATAAACGTTATTAAAAAGGCGAGTATTATGCTTACCTCCGCCGAACAAGGAAAATGATAACACAAGATACCAGAAAAAGAATCAGACATGCGCCGACGCCTCCAGCAATTGCACCTGTTGAGACTGTATTGTCCTTTTCAGAATTGGCTTAACAAAAATATGTTATACATTATAAGCAAGTCCATTGAAATATAAATTGTCTAGTTTTTGCAAGCAGTTACATCGTGTGTGATGACAATACTTTCATGTAAAGAAGATCTTACGGAAGCACACACCATACCATAGTTCACAAATAGTTTCATCATATTTCAGGTGATGTTTTATTGATTGAAAGTGTTGATTGGCAGTAAACTTTCAATTATCAAATCAATTAGAGAAAGCGATTCTTTTCAGGTTTGATAATGGTACTTACCAATATTGCATTTTCGTCCTTGGTAACCCGCTTTGCAATTATATAGGCATTGACCTTCAAAGCCGCAATTGGAATTTTCGCCGCTTACTTCACATGATTCTGGACATTTATACTCACATTTAGGACCGTACATATTTGTAATGCATCCATATATACAGTCACCTGTCGTTCTGTTGCATTGCAATTCCATACAGCTTCGACTACATGTCAAATTGCAAAACGGCCCATAAATTATATCTGATGTGCATTCGTTGCATATGCCCGATACTCGGTCACACCCTTTGCAGTTTGAACTACACTCTTTTTCGCAAGTGTTGGTCCAAAAATTAAGTCTGCACCCTTTGCTACACACACCACTTGTAGTATCACAGGCTTTGTCAATACAACCAACACATGAAGTGCAAACACCATCTATGTTTGGTGAAAACCCTTGTTGGCATCGGAAACAAAAATGTGTAGTCTGGTTACATTTTGTACAATTACCATCGTAATATGTACATAATTCTGCACAGTCTACACCAGTGTATCCGTCTTCACATCCATTCAAGCACTGGTTAACTGGCAAGCATTGTTTATTTTTACAATTTGTGCTACACTCACAACATGTATCCTCGTAAGAATAAACTGTGTTATTTTGGCACGATGTACAGTGCGACTTGTCAAAACAGTATTTTTTATTACATTTGCAATCCTTGCTTTCCACTTCAAATCCATTTGTACATTTTTTACACACCTCATTGTTTAATTCACATTGACAGTTTGGAACACATTTACAAGAGAGTCCGCTGAATTCACCTAAGCATGCTGTGCAGTGTGTATAATTCGTCTGGGAACATATTTTACAATTCCCATCACATCTTTCGGTGCAATTTGCGGTTGTAAAACCATCCAAGCAACCACCCGTACAAATGCCATCAACTTGTTCACATTGTGACCTTAAACAATTAGTCGAACAACGCTGTGAGCAGTCCAAACCATAAAATCCTTCTTTACATGCGAAACAGCTTGCAATTGAAGAACAATTGTAGCAACCATCTGGGCATGAAACATTGCAATTTATACCGAAATAGCCATCCTTACATATATTGCACTGCGATTCTTTGTAGTTGAATTCACACTCACATGTGCCATCATATCTGTCACAGATGTTGTTTGTACAACCTGATCCACATTGGATATCGCAAAATTTGCCGAAATATCCTGTACGGCAGATTTCACACATGTCTCCGTCAAAATTTGGTAAACACTGACATGTTCCATTTATATTGCACGTGCCATTGATACAACCTCCGGAACAAGGCGTTTTGCAATCATTTCCAAAATAACCATTTAAACAGGTGCGACACTGCGGTCCAGTAAATTGCGAAAGGCATTTACAGGTCCCGTCATTCTCACATACGTTCTCACAACCCAAGGAGCACTGTTTGGAACATAAAGTGGAGAAGTCAAAATAGCCAGACTTGCAAGATACACAATCTGTTGCGTAAGTGCATCTACAGTTTTCGTTTACGCAACTATTATTGCACAGATCTCCGTATTTCCCTTGAACACAGAAGTCACATTTATCTCTTTCAAAATTAGCGATGCAAACACGAGTACCGTTATCATTGCACTTCCCGTTATGACAACCCTTTGAACAGACTAAATTGCAGTCGTTGGAAATGTTGTAAAATCCATTCAGGCAAAAATCGCACGGTGTATGATCACAAGCGCAATTCTTGTGAGAGCAACTATTCGAACAATTGCTACTAAGACCATAAAATCCAGGAATACATGTAAGACAAGCACCGTCATCTTGCTTGCAAGTCTGACAGTTTCCACTACAAGTATGCATACAGCGAGCTTGATGATATCCGTCCTTGCATCCTTCAAGACAAACACTGCCCCATCCATGCCATTTACCCGGAGGCGGATCTCCACAGTTGTCGTTTACACAGCATTGACAAAGAGCAGGACATGTAAACCCTGATAGGGAAAAATAGCTATCATTGATGACGAGTAGTACCTGGATAAGTCATTTTGGGGTTTACGCTTTTCAGATACGGTTAAACAACCGTTATTCGAAGTATCTTGTTAGAACAACTGCGTCCGCTCGAGGTCGCCGGGGACCGAGCATAAACCTCGAGGGAACCGATATTTCGAACGACCCGATTTTAAATTATCCAATCTGTTATGAAATATATTTCAGTGTATTTAAAGTATGAAGTAGTCTGTTTACTAAGACACCGATTATGTGTTGCATTGTGGAAATAGCTCATATGTTCAAAGGCTGTCTTTTACTATATGTTTACTAAATATAGAATGTTAAAGAAATATCAATTAATCAATAAATCGATTTTTTACAAAATGGCCATATTTGCAAAGCAAAATGACAAAAAGGAATTATTTTCAGAGATTCCGATGTTGGATCGATATGGTTGTGTTTATTCATATTTTCATTACTCATGTACATTTCTCACAATTAACTTCTCATAATTATCTTCTAAAATGCCCATATCAACTATTGTCGGTCATGCGTACACAGTGTTAAACTGGTTTTCACACCTTATCAATTGTCTTTCAACAGTCATTGCAATTTTTATAACTTGCGAAAATTTAAATACCTAGCAATTAGTTGTTTATTTTGGAACACGCGTTCGGGAAAGAGTGTACAATTATGACCTCGAGGGAGCCATAAGGTTTTGTGCATGATTTGTGTACTTGGGACCGAGAATATTGCTCGACTGCTCGAGATAATTAGGTTTCGGTGCAGCGTAGGTATATTTTATGAAAATAGAAGGAAAAATGTTCGGGACCAAGCTCTGACCTCGAGGGAACGCCGGTTCTCGAACGACCGCTTGTTCGAACGACCGCAGTTTTACTTTTATAGTAAATGTTTCGCTTACAGTCTTTTGCAGTTAATGGACATACGAATTATATAGTTTCTATAAGATTATCAAACAATGGTGATCTTGATATCACATTTTTTCCCGCGTGTCAAATAACATGTAATAAGGTATTGCTATGTTTAATAGACCAGCTCGTTATCTCTATAAGGCTTTTTAACTGCGCTCTAACAATGTAGCGTTATTATTGGAATTTTATTTACAAGCAAAGTAACATGGTCACTTGAAACATGTATGAGACCCATGAACATTATTTACCTGTCCAAAATTGACACATGACGAAGACAACGACAATCAAGGTCATCTGGACAGTTTTCTGAAATCAAATTACTGACAATGCTTAAGTAATAATATAAACTAATATTGTTAACTCTAGTCTGAAGGTCTATGGCATCTTCTCTAAAAGAAGCTTCTTATTGTAAACTGAACGTTTAGTTATGTAAACACTGTACATGAATGTATTCACAGTCCAATACAAACAAATATGATAACACGAAAGAAAATCGAAAAGTATGTTTCGTATGATCATAATTTGCACAACCCTTCGAGATGTTAACTCATAAAAATAATATAAGTCCATATATTGTCCATGTCTATATTATGTATTAAGTACATATTTTATGTGATTTTTGACAAAAAAATGATTGCCAGGCGCGGTTACAAGATAAGATGTCAGAAGGTAGCGCTTTTTGTGGGCGAAATTGGGATGTGCGTCCCTCCTGTTGTAACCGACTACGACTTTCCTCACTTTCCATTGTACGCCTTTTACACTTTTGGTTGTATAAAGCCATTTGTTGTTTAACTGGTGCACGACTTTTCTTTAGCTAGGGTCGCATGTGCGTTAAAAATAGTCATATTTAGGAGTAGGGGCCGATCAAAGAGTTGGCGTAAGAGGGGTTCAAAGGGCAAGCATGGAGGCGGGCCTTCTACAGAATCGAAATATAATTCCTAATCGTTTAAGTGTGATTATGGACATGTTACGGCTCCTCGCTCCAAAAAGGCAAACTATGGTGAATTTCGGCATTTTGCATTACCGTTTTCTCCAATTATAACATAAATAACTTAATTAGACACTCCAATAAGTTTAGGATTTGTGACTTGGTTCGCTCCCTTAATTCGCTAGTGATTGCCGGCCGGTAATTCCAAAGAGTTGAACGTATTGTTAATATGATATTAAAACTATTGAAACGCAAATAAAAATGATTTCATGATTACAAACATTTATTGATTTCAAACAAGAAATAAAACGTGAGGTGAAAGTCGGCACAAGCAGAAGGTGAAAATAATATACATAAAGTATTATATCTAATTATTTCTAATTATTAATTGAAACGTACCTGATTCAAATCCATGATTTAAGTCAAGCAATGTATGTCCTAGCAAAACTGCAGTTGAAAAACAGGAAGAAAATATATATAAAAGATCGGGAACACAATTGATGTAAAGCGTAAAGCGCTTGCGTGACTTCAGGGAGTAATGTATGTAATATGAGCTTACAGGTTGTAAATCAAATAAAAGTTAAAAATGAAAATTTACAAATGAATGATTCATTTCTTTTCTTCCATTTCTTTGCCCCTGTGGTCTTCATTTAAAGTTTTCGGCAAGCCTCAATACCAGCTGAGATCATCTCTGTGGCCTAAAGGACAAGGCGTCCGCCTACGTAGCGAGAGGTCGTGGGTCCGATCCCGGGTCGCGTCATACCGAAAGACGTTAAAAGTTGGTACAAGTAGCTCCCATTTCTGGCGCTCGGCATTTAAAGGGCAGTGCTTTGAAAAGTGGTGAACTCAGTACTTGTTCAACCCAGGAAAGTTGTATCCCGTGTATCGGTGCTTTAAACCGAGCACGTTAACGAACCAAGAGGTTTCTCGCAAAGAGCTAGGATATCGAACCCGGATCTCTTGTATCTCACTCTGTTTCTTCAAGTCTTTCAATGTCTGGATTTGACTGCGAATTGCTGTCACTTCTATCTCATGTCACTTATGACATTTAATCACAATTTAAGTCGTGATGGCGTCACGGCGGGACACACCATAATACAGACAATGGGCGCAGGCATACCTTTATAATCTCCAATAAATAAACAAACAATATCAGCTAAACCGCGGAAACTCGGGTCGAATATATCCGGATCGGATACAAATGATACCCAAAGAGAAGCGATAACGGATAGATATATTTATGTTTTATTGCATATTCCATACGGTTTCATTTCTGCACGATTAGTTATTTAATTTACACTAACAAAAAAACGCAACTGCGTGCCGTTATTGCTGTATTGTTTCAGTGTGTGGTAGATACAAACACGTTATGTTTGTGATATATATTATTTTTCTTGGCCGGGCTGTTCAAAAGCAATGAACAGTTAAGCTCGTATCATATAACATTTATCAGGTAAACACTGGTCTCGGTTATGCATATGAAAAACCAAAAGCCGGTCGTTAACGTAGTAGTAGTAGTAGTAGTAGCAGCAGCAGTAGTAGTAGTAGTAGTAGTAGTAGTAGTAGTAGTAGTAGTAGTAGTAGTAGTAGTAGTAGTAGTAGTAGTAGTAGTAGTAGTAGTAGTAGTAGTAGTAGTAGTAGTAGTAGTAGTAGTAGTAGTAGTAATAGTAGAAAAAGTAGTAGTAGTAGTAGCAGTTGCAGTAGCAGCAGTAGTAGCCGCAGCAGCAGCAGTTGCAGTAGCAGTAGCAGTAACGGTAGCAGTAGCAGTTGCAGTTGCAGTAGCAGTAGCAGCAATAGTAGTAGTAGTAATAGTAGAAGTAGTAGTAATAGTAGTTGTAGTAGGATTTCAATATGTACTGAAAAATATTTCGGAATCGGTCTCAGAACTTAAATCAAGGTTCATATCATTTATCATCAAATCTTATAAACCTGAAGAAAGAAACCAATGACTCTTACAACATCCATTTTGTGCAAATAGTTTGTTTCGATTTACCATATTTATAATGTTTTGGTATAAAACGTTATGAATAATACAACAAAGGCATGGCCATTATTCAATGTTTTATCTACAGCTGTGCGGTACAACTTGCTTAAAATTTTCAACCATATTTTCTGAATGCAATTCACCTTTGATGCACGACAAATCACCACCATTGATTTTAAAAGTTGTTTTTATTTCTAATTCCTAATGGCTATTAAACATAAACAAGTAGAAAAGAAGGTAAACGTTCATATAAAACAAAGATAAACATACGAAAACTTCATTCTACTTAAGGTTTGCTTTATGACATTGCTTTGTGCATTCTAGTTCATTGGTCGTTCATTAAATAGCTATTTAATAATGTTTCTACATATTTATTAAGCTAATTTCTGCCCGCTAATTCGTAAGCGTCCACTTAGCGATTGTAGCGGACATTTCGATTTAAGCGAACACTGATTGGATGCGCTAGCGAACGAGGACACATGATATTTATACATTAGGACTAAAGGGGGTTTCATGACCATTAAAGACAATGTGAGCTGAAGTGTGTTATAATACATTCATAAATGTATGAATTAACATAACTTTTATTTATCTGTTAATCTTATTTGGACTGTTTCGACATACAACGTAAAAATAATCCATTTGTGCGTGAGCTGACGGCGAATCGGTGTCTTGAGAGAAAAAGCCATTTTATACAAATGTTGTATTTGTTTTAATTTACGAATTAAAGATTAACGTTTTAAAGTTACTTGAAGATTAATCGTATGTAATGTTATATTTGTTAGTTATACACTGTTAAAAGTCTTATAAAGACAAATCAATCTGGAACCCTGACGATATGATACTCCAATCTGAGTGTTAGTAGTATTATAGTAGATCAACATGATATAACACACCGTAGTGATCTCCATTTGTTTGTGTATACATCCATTTTACCGTAAACAATTACGAAATATCTTATATTGAGCAGGATGAAAACGTTACAAAATCTTTGATACCTATTTAAGTGAGGCAATAAATCATTGTGAAATTTGTGTTTGTAAACAGGAAGTAAAGTCTGTTTATTTCGAAACCGAGGCGCACATGAGGTTAGTTATTAAAGCCCCACTCCCAGTTTACCAGTGTACTTGGTTATATTAACCGATACAGTAATAATAATGAACTGGTTGCATTAGGTTTTTTAGCGCTTTTTATACATTGCCTCACTGAACATGTCGACAAAGGTTAAAGCAAAATGCGCCACAAGTCTCTTATAATTCTTAAATAGAATGGCTGTGTACATGCATATTGTATAAACTTTGAACTGTAGGTACATGCATGAGACGTAAATAAACATTTATATATAGTATATCTTACATAAAGCCCTGCAGCCCTGCGTTCAGTAAAGATGTTTGTGGCTGACGTTTGCAATTTGGTGCCGGCTTGCATTAAATGCGTTGCAGTAAAAAAGGACACAAAGCAACAACGTTAGCATTTCCTAGATAAAGACACTTGTCCTAGCAGCGCTTGCAAAGTAACATCTTGTTTCTGCTGTTTTCCTCAAGAACTCCCATACATTGTTCTTGCGAGATGAAATGTCAAAATGTTGCACACTGGGTAACGTCGCCACAGTGCGCGTGCCCAAAATAAAAAGTAAATATTGTTGTAAACGCATCTGCGTTGCCTGTAATGCTATTTTATTATAATAATATTTACCCATTTACAAACAGAACACGAATGTTTCTTATATATCTTCCGTTTAAATCGAAAAAAGATTGATAGCATTTTTTCTAATGTTAATATATAACCTTAAACTCTTCTGCATATATATCGCTTGACGAAAATTCTAAACCAGCGTGAACAAAAAAAGGTAATTTCAGCTATCCATTATTCGGAAAAAAACACTTTTAAATTACTTGAATAAAAGTAATTCATTCCGCCAATTCAAACATAATTCATAATGGATACATGGTAATATATGTGGCCAAACAGCTGTAATAATAGTAGTTCAGTGACAAATAAATAGAAGCAAGTAACATTACATAGCAGCATCTCTATCGATTTTGATTGGATGTGAGTTACCACGTTAGCCATACATTATTTAGGCTACATGCCGAATATGTCACCAATAGTAATTGATCGATGATTTTGTAATGGGTCTATCAATTAAAGGTGCTGTGACGATTCGATAACTGCATCGAATTTAAAATATAACCGTATTCCGGACGTATGTTAACGATGAACCCGTCTGTCATTGTTATACATTTTCGCACTCTTAAGAACAAGCGGTAACTTTAACCGGGGGTGGGGACACCCGGTAAATCTCTCAGCAAAACAAGAATGGACCTATCGTACCGTTTGAAATATAATATCATTAATTGTTCTTCCAATCGAATGCCATATTATCATAATTATTCTGTTATAAGTGTTCTTAATTTAAATAGTTTGCAGGAAAATCTAGAAATGGTATTGAATTATGTTTCTTGTCTGTTTTAATTTGTTGGCTGGATATGTAATAACCTCCAGTTTTGTTTTGAAACTTGCCTGTTGTAATAATTCCTGGTCTTGTTGGGTATTGTATTGTAAAAGAAATCTACCGGTGCCTTAGGAAACGATAAATACTAATTCACGAATGAAATAAGTGTAATGCGGTCTCAGGCTCAGAGATATAAAGGTTGGAGGAAGTTTGTTTATGAATCTTTCAAATATTTTAAACAGTTTCTCATTTCGCTTTTTTCTGGATGTGCAAAGTAATAACCACTCTCCCTTTCTATTTTATTACAAGTATTATTTCCAAGTCAAATACATACGAAATGAGAACGTGTTTATTATTTTTGCATATTATAATATCTGAGATCTAGTATTGATTAAGATGGAATACATCGTACAATTTACACAATTTCTAGTTTCATCGTAATTATGTTACACCTGGTCAATTGACCATGCAATTTGACTCATCGCTTCATAACAATCTTAACGTTAAACTACATCCCCAATATTTCGCATTTAAACACAGGCACAAAACTATACGGACATGGTATTACTCATTACGGCGCAAACCTTCAGTACCTGCCATCAAGTCTAACAGACGTGCCATAAGCAACGTTTTAACTCCTACTAATCTCATCTCTAAACACCTTGATTGTTCATACAATTTGTAGACAATTACAAATACAGGGACGAATAAATGACCTTAAAGATGACAATCAAAATCAAACGAAGGAGTGTATTCATTCTTTAAACAGCAATATCAAATAAAGTAAAACAAATCAGTTTAACAAAATCTAAAAGATAAATAAAAACAGTAAACCATTTAATGTCCTACTTGGGTAAAAATGTTGTCTTGTTGACACATGATTTTTGCGATAACCATTTGAAGTTGGTCGAATATATATATCGGGGAAGGTTATGTAAGGATAGTGTACAGCAGCTCTCGATCTAGTCGGTAGATAACTATACATTCATTTGTCGGGAGTTTATGAATGGAATGCCATAGTATTAATTTTGTGAATGGATTGCGTTGCGCTTGGACGAAAGTTATTTTGTATTAAAAGTGTATTTGAAAGAGATAATTTTGTATTGTATATACTTTGAATTAGGTTAATTGAACTTCTTTAAGTAATGTATGTTTTCCATCTCTGTTATATCGTAAAACATACCTTAAGCAAGGAACCAAATTGCAAAAGTGATCGTTAGCCTAAACTGAACACATGACAGTCGTACGCCTCCTGGACTGGCACACGCCTCCAGTATTTATCCGAAAAAAAGAAACTCTTATTGAGAGTAAACTGAAACCCAATGGTAAATCAGTAGATACACTCATGAGAAATCAACAACTCAGAATAATCAAGTTCAAATCTTATGATCAAAAGTTTAAATAGATATACCTCCGGTTGTGTTTTTTGCGAGTATGTAGCCATCAGGTGCGTGTATGTTTTCGTTATCAAAGGGGAAACAATATTGCTGCGGCCGTGGTATTTTTATTGCAATATTCAATCAACGGATTTAGCACAACAAACGTTTTATAATCATCCTCCGCTTTCATGTATCGAATGTATAAGCAACATTTAAACATTCAGACTTGATTTTCCTTTTGCGTTTTATTTTCATTTAGGATTGTTGGGATAAGAGTGAGGTTTGTGCACTTAAACTGGTTTAAACCCCCAGTATATTTAAATTTTACTGACCGTTCCAATGCGGTACCTAACAATCCTTGATAAACATACCTAGTTTGTTTATATATAGTATGTATGCACAGTGCTGCTTGTGGAGTTTTGTGCTGTTCTTCCATGTTTCTTGTTTGTGATTTTATGTTCTATGTCTTTGGCGTTTACCCAGTGCCATTAAACCGGGTGTATGTTTAAACTTTTTGCAACTGAGCTTGTTTCTGTAGCTATTCGCATAAATTTATATTGAATATGTTCATATGATAAAACAAATTAAATGTTGGTAATTTTTTGTAAATGCATGTCTCAAAGCGACAGAACGAAATTAATTAAATAATGCAAATGATAATGATCTAAAGTTATTGGCAAAAGAAAGCATGGTCATATCCACCAGTTCGTATTCCATGTTGTTTGTTTGCGTTCAGTGTACGTTTCATCGTGTACTCCTATCGTCGTAGTATGTCGATCGCTCAATTGTTGTTATATGTCCTGCTCTGAAACAAACAATATACATGTAACAATGTCAGTGTCTCAACTTTGGAGATGTGAAAACAAAGATTACAAATGCTTTTCTTAAGAGGCTGTATGCTAATGTTTTTACCTGGATTAAAATCTAAATCTTTTTTGTGAATGTCTGTTCTCAAATAACTAAACCAACTCAACCCTCACATATGAGTTTAGTGTTATATTTTCTCATTTGTTGTTTACGTTGATTAAGTAAGGTTTATGTGAAAAGAAAAACAATTTTTATTCAACGTGAATCAACATGTGTAAAAATATTCATATAACTACAGAATACTTTATTCCCTATATAACTTCTGTTGTAAATGGATAAGGGTTATGGAATGAACGTAGGCTTCCACTTTCAGATTGCTTCTTATGTAGTTTTCCCCTTAATGCCAATGAATATAGCAATATGGGTTTTCGTCATGAATGCCATGCCAAGAATGTGAAACTGTTGCAGAACAAATATTGACACAAATAAAGTTTTGTAAATTCACGAGCTCGTCTAGAGACGATGCATAGATAGCATTGTGTCAATGATTAAGTGCCAAAGTTTTCCTCGAATTCAGTCGCCTTAAACCGGATGAGCAATGGATCGAACAGTTTACTGGTTTTCCGCTGCTATCCCTAGAGGACACATTTTGAGTCAAGGCTTTTAAAGTGGCACTGAAGTACATTAAGATCATGTATGAATGCAGATACAACAAATTAATAACTCCCGTGAATAGGACCTAGACCTTCCCATTTCGTCGTTATGGTTCTTTTTTACTAACACGGTATAAATTCAAAAGTTGAACATGAAATAGCATATATGTAAAAAATAAATAACAATAAAGAAAGGTAAATGAAATTATAAAACTTTGTTTCATTCAATATATATAAATTTATTTATAGATGCATAGTTATAATAGAATTTTATTCATTGTGTTATATTTAAGTTATATTATCCTTGTTACCTGATATATTAGTTTGATGTTTAAGATTCATGTAAAGTTTTGTTATATATGTCTCTTTGTATTATGTTCTCATTATAATGTATCATGTCTCTTCATATCGGAAGAAGTACAAAACCTCTCTTCCTCTCCATATTACTTGTTTAAATGTTATCGACAAAAGCACGAGTTCTCATAAAGGTCGAAAATACAATGAAGTGTTGCCTCTACCTATAAAACATGTGTAAAGGCTACGTCATTTGTAAAGGTAATAAGATGCAACCCACACATGCATTTAAAAACAAATTTGATTCTTACAGGGTGCGCCTTCAGTTCGAGTTCTTCAATTTTCTTTGAAACGTAACAGATATCCATACTGGTACATAATTGTTTAGACTAACGACGCGGATTTTGTCATTAAGTGTTTTTGGCATTAACACAAAAACAACAAAATAATAATTTTGTCTTAACTCAGTTTGGGACAATTGATTGTCTCTAAAAGAATGTCTTTTAAGAAGAAAAGTTCGTCAGTGCTTTGTTTTACGGAGATTTACAGTAAAGATAATTTAGACTATGCCGCCTTGTATTTCTGTTAAGCGTGCACCTAGGATTTAAGCTCTATGTGCACAGAGAAGCACAACTGGAGTAACCTAAAAAATACGGTATTTGTTCAACCGTCGATGCTTTTTGAAAATCAAAAACCACCAGATGTTTAAATTACAATGGTCGAACTCTTCGGGTATGTTTTATCAATACCGTTGTCAAACAGACGTCTAATACCTTAATTAGGATTAATGCGGCAATTGTTCTAGAGCGAAATGAATATTAAGATAATCTAGAAAGTGATACTATTCTGACCAGCAACATAGTCAGGGTTGTTCGTGAAAAAAGGGAATAATCTTATTCTAATAAACACTGTTAAAATCTTACAATTAACAATACCACCAACTTGGTACACTGCGAATATTCTACAACAACTCGCAATAAATTGATTACCAGTGTGTGAATCAAAGCGAGTCCTTTTGCCTCTTGTTGTAACACAGGCCTACTTGACCTTGGCCTCATCGGCCTCACCCTCGTTGGTCAGATGTCGAGTGCAATGTAAATCCAAGGTCTTCCATTTCAGCATTACAAATGAAAAAGAATTCCATTATTTTTTTCCTCATCCGCATGTATTAATTGACAATCTCAATCTGACCAAGACAAGTAGATTGCTGTATTGCAGTTTCATGTACAAAACTTTTTTGCGTGCGTTTATATCCTATTTTTGGCTAACCGTCAATTCGTTACGTAGAAACAGAATTTATAAGAAACACTCCTAAACGATATAATGACATGCCAAATTACTGTAATACAACAGGAATGACGGCATAATAATCAGCCGTATATAAATGGGTTTTTGTCTCATTTGAAAAGCCGTTCTGTTGTTCCAATGCATTCGCTCTGCCACAAACAGCGTTTGGCATATGGCACCTGTATGTTGGCGAATTGATGACAGTCTAAAAAATCAATGATGTGAGTGACATCATTAGGAACATCCTTATGAGGTCAACAAATATAAGCGACAATTTCCTTTGCTCAGAGTCATTATACAAAATTAAACAGGGAACTTAAGCATACTTGTGTAAACTATGTGTACTGTCTAAGGTCACAAATTATAATAGTTTTTGTTTTGTACATTGGTAACGTGACGTTTAGTGCCTGCAGTAACTGTAGATTTGATGTAAGTTCACCATAACGTATAATAATATCTGCTGGTTTTCAGTTTTATTCATAAAATATATGAGTTGTTAAACTTTAAATCATTCTGATAGAACGGAAAAAAAAGGTAAGGAAATCTGAATACTCAAATTCAGTACTTGACGTATATACCTTAATTAATATGAATAATCACTTTGTAAACTCTGAAAAGGACTGCTCGGTTTCGCTTTGCCTTTTCCATACAATTTATATATCATGGAATCTCATATTTCGGATTCTGTAGGATAGTTCTCCTACATGATTTTATAGCATATTACAACAAAGGTTATCACTTAATGTAGCCATAAACAGAATATTAACGAAATTGAAGGGATATACGATAAAAAACATATCGTAACAGGAAAGTAATAGATACTATAACAAAACATGTTAACCATAATATAGTAGCTCATTATCCAACTAAGTGTGTTACCATGACACTATGTTTAACATTTTCCACCCATATCATTCTCCACAAAATGCGAACATATCCAAGTTGTTTTCGACATGTGTTCTGTGTTAAAATGTTTCAACTTTAAATGTCTTAAAACCGTTTTAAACAATCCATTTTGACCAAAGGTAATCAGGAACAGTAAAAAGCTGGTACGCATATTACTTATTGTAATGCTGATAATTATGTCTATTTCAATAAAGTGTTTACTTAAAAGTTTGAACATTTAGAATATGTCAAGTTGAAATTTGTTCACTCGTTTCGAGAAATCGCATTGAGAGAAATTAGTATTTGTACAGTCCAGACTCGCCTTTCCACGTCGGATATGTCGGTTTTCCGGTTGTGTCGACTTTTCTTCCGGTCCCGAATTTATTCCTTATTATTCTATATAAAATAAATCTGTTTGTGTCGATTTGTTTATCTCGACTTTTTCGCTATGTCGACCTCGTTTTTCAGTCCCTGTGGTCGAATTTCACACATTTCCTATGTTCTTTATGTCGAACTGTAGATCGAGTTGTAGGTGTGAAAATATTCATGACGGTTTGCGGCATGTCGCAAAATACCATGCGTGTCAATATAACAAACTGTCATAATTGGAGGATACAAAAAAGTAATTGGTAAATGCGAATAATTAAAGTTGTCTGTTTATGTTTTTGATTAAAGATACATTTATTGCTCAAGCTCTTTTTAGTAGTGTATAAAACACAGTCACTTGATTGCTTTTTGAGAATGTGCTATATTGCTGTGTCGATAATAAACGAAACACGAATGTGCTATTTTATAAAAGTTCTTGTCATATGTCCAATACCTGTACAAGTTAATGCGATTGTGGTTTTATATATGTACGTTTGTGTGAACCATAAACGTAAAAGAAATAAATTTGACACAAATAATTCTTCTTTTGTTTCACTTTATTATTCAATAATAAGTTTGCTGTTTTCACGACGGAAATATGTAACAAGACCGTTCAATTGTGGATGTAAACATCGGACATCAATCTAATTTAAACGTGTTGGGATTAGTGATATTGTTTTGTAATTCGGATGAGTCGACTTTTCGTTATCTCGACTTTTTCACTAGGTACCGAAAAAGTCGACCTAAGGAGTTTCGACTGTATTTGTATTTTATGAATTATAATGAAACAGCTTGCATTGACAGTTATGTGGATAGGATATCATATCCCCACCTAAGGTAGCAATGCATGCATTTCGTTTATTACAGCTCTAAAAAGAACGCAGAGATTGAAAGAGAAGTATAAACATATTCAATTACTGAAGTTACCTGTTTTAACATTGAACGAGATTGCGCATGGTTGAATAAGGAAGTTATGTTTCATTCAGATTATACATCAGGAGGTTAAACTGAATGGACGTTTTTGTTTGAACAGACTTATTTACATCAATGTAGCTAGCGTTGATACAATCGGCTTGCCCAACTTTTATTTTTAACCTCGTTTTAACATCTGAAATAACACAATGAAGGATTATAATAAATTTTGACAATTCAACATAGTAAACTTACAAATAAAACAACGTTCATTTTATTCTTATCAATATACTAGTGGTTCCCAAAAATATCAGGGAGTCTATTCTTATGACCCTACTGATCAATGCATATATTCGGTTTGTCGTCTGCATCATAATTCAGTGTTAACTCACCTGTTTCTTTAAAATGGTACTACCCCTGATAATCTACTTATTTTACACATGAATCTTGATAACCTTTTGTTAAACATGTATTATAATAGCCGCTTACCATACTGTTTCACATGCCCCTGGTATGGAAGTTAAACCCTTGATCTTAATAACTAAGAGTAAATTAAGTTCATGATCAAAATCAAATACCCATATTAAGCTTAACAAAATAATGTAACTGAATTTAACTGGGGTCAATTAATTTGCTTCTCAATAATTCGGTTGTTGACCGCCAAGGAAGGACTGTCCGAGTCCTTATGGAACTTCTTATTAATAAAAAGCTTCAATAAAAGATATGACCAGATGTACCAAATGATGACTGCATTAACGATTGGACACAAATGATAAACTAATCATTATTAATATTAAAAGAATGGTTTACTGCCATGGCATTAAACCATTGTAAATAACAGTATCATTAAGTAGGGATTATAAACACTGTACCTTGTTTTATGAATCGTTTTATTTCTCTGGTATTGGTTTAGTTTTCGGCTTCTCTTGCTTTTTATCATATTTCTGTCTAGGCGGTAATATATCTGCCGTTTCTTATTGAAAGCATTAATCTTTGGTGTAGCAATAAGTAAAGCATTTCGTACGAAGAGCTTGGGTGTTGAGTGAGTGAGTATGTGAGTGAGTGAATGAGTGAGTGAGTGGGTGGGTGAGTAGGTTGGGTTGGGTCGGTTGAGTGAGTGAGTGAGTGAGTGAGTGAGTGAGTGAGTGAGTGAGTGAGTGAGTGAGTGAGTGAGTGAGTGAGTGAGTGAGTGAGTGAGTGAGTGAGTGAGTGAGTGAGTGAGTGAGTGAGTGAGTGAGTGAGTGAGTGAGTGAGTGAGTGAGTGAGTGAGTGAGTGAGTGAGTGAGTGAGTGAGTGAGTGAGTGAGTGAGTGAGTGAGTGAGTGAGTGAGTGAGTGAGTGAGTGAGTGAGTGAGTGAGTGAGTGAGTGAGTGAGTGAGTGAGTGAGTGAGTGAGTGAGTGAGTGAGTGAGTGAGTGAGTGAGTGAGTGAGTGAGTGAGTGAGTGAGTGAGTGAGTGAGTGAGTGAGTGAGTGAGTGAGTGAGTGAGTGAGTGAGTGAGTGAGTGAGTGAGTGAGTGAGTGAGTGAGTGAGTGAGTGAGTGAGTGAGTGAGTGAGTGAGTGAGTGAGTGAGTGAGCGAGTGAGCGAGTGAGTTTTGGGTGAGGGAGCGGACAAGTTTGACCTTATGACTATAGTAGCTAGTTTATGTCGTCACTGTTTTCATATACCTATTTTGGGCGGTACTACTGTTTGTCTTGTATGTAATGTGTTCTGCTGTATTAATTCTTTGTTTGTTGCTTTTAACTTGTACTGCTACAAAAATTGTGTTAATGATGGGACAAGTACGTTGTTCATTTTACTAGTTTAAGCCCGTGTCTTGTGTCCTCATGTTTTACTGATCGTTCCAAATAAAAATAATGACCGACATTAACTTTCATTTCTTTACGATTTAGGATTTGCTGTATATTTATTTATGACTTGAATATCTTTGATACAAAAATGTTATCCCCAGTACCTTCATTCAATGGACTTCATACTTCGCACAATTGTTCAAAGCTATAACACAATTTGGTTGTATAAATCCATAATATCCTAAATATAAATTATGGCCATTAATTGACTTAGGACATATTGTTTTTAAAATTCACCATCATTGATTAATTTATTTCTAAGGAAAAGCGGCGAATAGTTGAATAAGAAAACCTTTACTATTGTTTTTTTTAAGTATGTCAAGGCCACACGTTTCCGGGCGCAAACTACATTTACAGTGCATTTTGTTTTATTGATGTCCAGCCAAGATTGATAACTCGGTGTGATATGCAAAATAAAAGTATGCTTGCAACAACCCTATCTTCTAATGCGCTGAATAAAGACTTTTCTTTCGTGCAACAATAACACTTAACTTGAGTTGTTTCTGTAGCTTTTCGCATAAATATTAAGAGCAACAACAACAACAACACTGTTCATTAACGTTCCACAACAAAGTCCTTAAGTCTTCGAGGAACTATTCAAAACGTTTGTATCGGTTTACATTTACTGTCATTCAATACCATTCGCTTTTAACCCTCGTGAAACTACGAAGCAATTTTAAGTAATTACCGTTTAAATGTGCGCAATTTCAAAAGCGTTTTGCACAGATTTTTGTGAAAGGCATCATGGTGTTCCAATATCTTAAGTTGTATTCAAGTACAAAAATGACATAGTAGACTGATATGTTAAGAGATTAGCTTTCATTCTATTAAAATTTAATTCTCATATGTTAATTAAGAATACTTATATTGCCTCTGCCAGATTAACCATGATATTTAAGCTAATGTTTGATCAAAACGTTAAATAGTATGCCCTACATTAGGCAGTGTTAACAAAGGCAAAATAACGATGAACATGTGTAACGGCGATAACCAAGACTAACAGTCAGCAAACTATGTGTGTTCCTGTTATATCGTACAGCATATTCTGCTATCGGGGAACCTTTATTAAGGATAGTATATCATAAGCGTACCCGAAAACCTAAAATCTTTAACTAATTCGTACATAAGATTTCGTTATTTCAGCATTGGTTAGCCATTTTGTTTGTATGCTACGTGAACGGAGTTTTGCCGATTCCTTCGTTATCAATTTGAATACATCAGGTGAAATCACAAACAAGGATATTTTTCAACATCTAGCTGAATGTATTAACGGTAGAATAGTAGTTGCTAGAGGTGACTGTCGACCAATCGTTTAATATAATAAAAAACAAATACTACGAAGAAGCTGTCAAAATAGTATTTCTTTTCGATTTTTAGACAAACACATATTTTTTCGTAGATCCGTCCTAATCTTTATAACGTAACATGACCAATGAAAACAATAATACACGTCTTTTGAGGCATATATCTCACAACATGAGAAGAAACAAAAATATTTAATTGTTTATACATTACTTATCAATAATATTACAAACTGTACAATCATTTCAATCTTAATTTCATCATTAAAAGCAGAGGGATAAACTTGTTTTAACATTGACTATAAATGATGACTATAGTTGAAGACTGTATCTATGATCTGTATGACATTGACTATAAATGATGACTATAGTTGAAGACTGTATCTATATGATCTGTTTGACATTGACTATAAATGATGACTATAGTTGAAGACTATATCTATATGATTTGTATGATCTAATACCAATGTTATAAAGCCAAATGGCCATGCAAGACTTATTTGAAATCTGGTCCTTTGATTAAAACATGTTGTTTATACTTTTGGTTTGTTTATGAATTTATG
Source organism: Mya arenaria (assembly GCF_026914265.1). Taxonomy (NCBI): domain Eukaryota; kingdom Metazoa; phylum Mollusca; class Bivalvia; order Myida; family Myidae; genus Mya; species Mya arenaria. The sequence goes on from NC_069131.1 coordinate 33,937,392, forward strand.
ATGATAACTATATGTTTAAAGGGACTGTGTCACAGATTGGCACCACAAATCCTTTTTTTCTGCAACGAATCTCAGGACAATAATGTAATAGAATGTGTTACGCTTTGATATCATAATTGTAAAAAAGTACCAAAATGTAAAAAAAAAATGTGTCGGAGACCGGGTTCGAACCCGCGTCGCCAAAATTCAAGTCAAGCGTCAAACTCACTGAGCTACATAGGCTAACCGGGTGACATAATTAAGCTATACACCTACCTCGGTAATATCACGTGATAACACCGCCTAGTCAATCACGCATAAGGAATGAATTCTACCTGTTAGACATACCCAGTAATCTTTTTTAATTGAAAAATACGAAATAACTGCTAATCTTAAATAAAATTTAATTAAGTGGTACGTCAGTTAGTAAGTTTCAATGCATTGTACACATCGATGCCAAGTTTATGTCCGTTTTCGACAATTTTCTTTTTTTCGCTATTTTATCATACGTGAGACAGCCCCTTTAATGTTTAATTGCATAATTTTAGTACTATTGGCAACCTCTATTAAATCTCATTGGCTTCTGCAGATTAATCCGGTTAATATTAAGAAACAATAAAAGATAAAAATTGAGTATGAGGTCTGTGTTTGTTGTCGTTGGAGTAGATTTAAGGATGTTACACTGATTGTGCACTTCCCTTAGATGTATTTAATAGTACAGCCCTGAAATGAATGATACATAAAACGCCGAATAAGATATCTTACGTCTAAGGATTTCAGCTGAAATTTGATATTTCTTTTCTTTTCATTTAGTTTTATGTACCCTGCAGTCGCGTGTATGTATTTCATTGTCCTTGGAGTTAATAAGGCTACGCCCTTGGTGGGTTTATTGCAATTATCAGTCAATAAACTTTGGACACTATAAAATACAATGTCATTCTATAGACACAAATTGAAGATGCGTCTACGCTTTGGATAAAAACAGTCAACTGTTAGAAAATGTATTTACAACTTTTAGTACTCAGTTCATAAACAAGAAGCATAAAATAATCAAAATGATACATATGATCATGCATTTAAAGTTAGCAACAGGAAAGTTTGTCGCATTCAGTTATCCACTCGCTCGTAATTCATGTTGCTTGTTTGAAGTTCAGTGTACGTTTCTTCTTGTACTCCAGCCGTCTTATTTTGTCGGTCGCTCAATTGTTGATAGTGCCGTTCCTGCTCTGAAATACACAGAATACATGAATCATTATTGTTGATTGAAATAAAACTTTAATTCGATGTTATCACAATCAGTAAAAGTGTACATATCAATATAATTCATGCTGTAGCATATAATTGACTCTATTATTCAATGATATTTATTCATTTAGCATAATTGGATATCATAGAAATCAGTTTGATACTCAGACGCTTATTGAAACACAGTAAATGTATTTCAATCCAGTTTGTGTAGTTTCACATAATCAGGGATACACCTTTGCTGTTCGCGTTAATTCAGTAAGATAAACATAAACAAAGTCAAAGTTTAGCATTATAATTGAACATGCTTTAAAATGTTCAGATTATTATACAATTAAACACTAAGTCTTTATTTCACTTTTACCTTCTATTATAAACGGATTAGGGTTACGGAATCGAATTTGGCTGCCACTTTCAGATTGTTTCTTTGTTTTTTTCTCCTTTCATGCAAAGAAAATGGAAGTATGTCATTTCATAACATTCCTTTTAAATATTAATGTACTTCTCCTGGACTTGTTCACTTAACTATTAAGTACAGTGATTTCATGTAAAAAACAAACATATACAAAAAGTACGAAACGTATAAAACATCAAACATCTTTACTGAATCCTTAACAGTATACTGAATAGACCTTTGTATGCACAGAACAATTCCGATAATCACAACTACTGTGCTCGCACCACCGACAGCTCCTCCAATTATCCCAGCAGCCGATGAATCGCATGTATTCGTCGTTGTTGCTAAAATTACGATGTGATATTTTAGTAAACGTATCAGGTAGTTCTGTGTGAATGTAAACATCTTATAAAGCATCTAAATAACTTTAAAATCGCACACATTCAAAGTGACAAGTTTAAAAAACAGTTGCACGTTAAACTCAACTGTCAACATGCGTTTACCATTTACACAGATGACCCCGTTGTATCCTTCAATGCACCCATGTAAACATCTACCATAAATGTCACATCTTGTATTGTTTGGTACGGATGCGCATGTGGAGGGGCATACTAAATCGCATTTGTCGGCGTAAAAGTTGCGAATACAACCTTGAAGGCACCGACCTGATTTAGCATCACACTTTCTGTTGACACAGGTTTCACAACATTGCACTGCACATACACCATCTGTGTTTGGGAAGAGCCCGCCTTTACATTGCATACATAAATGCTCATTCTGACTACATTTTGAACATTCGTTATCGTAATCTGTACATAAATCAGCACAGTCTATACCGGTATATCCGTCCTCACAGCCATTCAAGCACTGGTTTTCTGACGAGCATTGTTTATTTTTACAAAGTGTGTAACATTCACAACATGCACCATTAAAAGTGTAGAACGTGTCATTCTGACATGCCGTACAAGACGAGCTATCAATGCAGTACTTAATGTTACATTTACAATCTTTGCTTCGCAATGCAAATCCATTTGTGCACTCATTACACACTCCATTGTTTAGTTCACAACGGCAGTTTGGAATACATTTACAACCATGCCCGCTAAATCCACCGAAACAGGATGTGCAGTGTGAAGAATTTAGCTGAGAGCATGTTTTACAAATACCATCATATATCTCATTGCAAGCGGGGGCGGTAAATCCATCCATACAACCATCCGTACAAAAGCCATTATATTTTTCACAACGTGACCCAAAACAATTAGCCGAGCAGTTGTTTGAGCAGTCTAAACCAAAATAACCTTCTTTACACGCTAAACAGTTTTCTATTGAAGAGCAAGTATAACAACGATCCGGACAAAATGAGTTGCAATAAATTCCAAAGTAGCCGTCGTTGGTGGGTGGGTGGGTGGGTGGGTGGGTGGTCGAGTGAGTGAGTGAGTGAGTGAGTGAGTGAGTGAGTGAGTGAGTGAGTGAGTGAGTGAGTGAGTGAGTGAGTGAGTGAGTGAGTGAGTGAGTGAGTGAGTGAGTGAGTGAGTGAGTGAGTGAGTGAGTGAGTGAGTGAGTGAGTGAGTGAGTGAGTGAGTGAGTGAGTGAGTGAGTGAGTGAGTGAGTGAGTGAGTGAGTGAGTGAGTGAGTGAGTGAGTGAGTGAGTGAGTGAGTGAGTGAGTGAGTGAGTGAGTGAGTGAGTGAGTGAGTGAGTGAGTGAGTGAGTGAGTGAGTGAGTGAGTGAGTGAGTGAGTGAGTGAGTGAGTGAGTGAGTGAGTGAGTGAGTGAGTGAGTGAGTGAGTGAGTGAGTGAGTGAGTGAGTGAGTGAGTGAGTGAGTGAGTGAGTGAGTGAGTGAGTGAGTGAGTGAGTGAGTGAGTGAGTGAGTGAGTGAGTGAGTGAGTGAGTGAGTGAGTGAGTGAGTGAGTGAGTGAGTGAGTGAGTGAGTGAGTGAGTGAGTGAGTGAGTGAGTGAGTGAGTGAGTGAGTGAGTGAGTGAGTGAGTGAGTGAGGAAAAGAGTGAGGGAAAGAGTGAGGGAAAGAGTGAGGGAAAAAGTGAGGGAGCAAGCAAGATCGAGCTGATGGCTTTAGTAGCTAGTATAATCCGTCAGTGTTTTCATATACCGTTTTAAGATGGTACCGATAAATCTATCCAAAGGCTGGTTGGTTATCTTGTATGTGATGTGTTTTGCTGTATTAATTCTTTTTTTGTGGCTTTAAACTTGTACTGCTACCAAGTTTGTGTTAATGATGGGACAAGTGCGATTTTATACCCATTTTACTAGTTTAAGCCCAAGCAGACTCGTGTTCCAGTGACCTCAAGTTTTACTGACCGTTCCAAATACAAGTCATGGCCGACATTAACTTACATTTTCTTACGATTTAGGGCCTGCTGTATATTAACTTATGCCACTAATAATCAATACAAGTTAATGCTATACTCCACACAATTGTTCACAGTTATAGTTCAATTGCGTCACATAGTTCCATAGATACCCGATATCAAAATTACTGCTCTTGTTCGATTAAGCAAGTTTTGCTAAAGGGCAAATGAGTGTTATACTCATATCTCCAGTACCATCCATTCAATGGACTTCATACTTCACACATTTGTTCAAAGCTATAAGACAATAAGGTTGTATAACTCCTTAGTATCCTTAATATAAATTATGGCCCTTGATTGACTTAGGAAATATCTTTTTAAATTCACCATCATTGATTCATTTTTTTCTAAGGAAAGGCAGCGAAAAGTTGAATAAGACAACCTTTTTCATTATTATTGGTTTGCATTTTTATTATTGGTGTTTTGTTGAGGCCCCCAATTCCGATCTTAAACTACACTTCCAGTGTATTTATTTGATTGATGTCCAGCCAAGATTTATTACTCGGTTGATGATACGCTTGCAACAACCATATCTTTTAATGGAATAAAGACATTTGTTTCGTGCAACAACAAAAACACTTCACTTGAGAGCAACAACAACAACAACAACAACACTGTTCATTTGCGTGTCACAGCAAAGTCACATAGTCTTCTAGGGACTATTTAAAACGTTTGTATCTGTTTACATTTCCTTTCATTTAATACCATTCCCTTTTATCCGTCGATAAAGAACGAAGCAAATTTTAGTAATTACCGTTTAATTGTGCGCAATTTCGAAAGCCTTTTGCACAACGTTTAGTGAACGGCAACATATTGTTTCAATATCTTAAGTTGTATTAAAGTACAAAAATGACATACTACACTGATATTTAAAGAGATTAGCTTTTATTCTAATAATATGCAGTTCTCATATGGTAATTAAGAATATAATGTTACTAATACACTAATGAGCTGATTTCATATTGGCCCAGTCTTTGTCCGAGGTTAGCTGTATTTGGATGAGCTCCACATTAGGCACTATTAAAAAAGAGCAAAATAACGACGGACATGTGTAACGGCAATAACCGCCAAAAATGCTCTGCGTTCGTTTAAGACAAACAGTCTGCGAACTATGCGTGTTCCTGTGATATCGTAGAGCATATACTGCTATCGGGGAATCTAATCTAAAACTTCTTTTAAACAGAGTAAGTTATCAGCGTACATACATCCTTAAAACATGAACTTATACGTAATTAAGGTATCGTTCAATTTTCATTGGTGAGCCGTTTTGTAAGTATGCTACGTGAAAGGATTTTTGTGATTCCTTTATAATCATTTTGAATACATCAACACTGTGTTGTAAGTTGTTACTTTGCTAAAATAAAGGTGGAATTACGAACTGGGATCTTTGACAACATCTAGTTGAATGTATCAAAAGGACTCAACAGTTTATCACCTTATTTTTATTTGTAATAATGTACACACACACGTCTACCTAAGAACGGCTCACTTGTCAGTTTAACGGTATCACCGTCGTTGCGGTAGGTGTCCGTCGACCGATCTTTAGATATAGTCAACAACAAATACTACGCCGAAACTGTCAAAATTATTTTTTGATTTTTATCAAAACACTTATACGCGTAGGACTTTCTTAATCTGTATAACCTGACATGACCAATAAAAACAATAATACACTTATGTTTATTGAGGCATATATCTCACAACATGAAAAGAAACATATATATTGTTTGTTTATACATTACTTAGCGGAGGGATACATTTCTTTTAATATAACTCATTCACTCACTCACTAAAATACATATATAATATAAACCCAATGACATGTCAGAATGATTCAAAATCGATGAAACACTTTTTTAAAAACATATGATAATAACATGTTTTATTTGATTTTGTATCGAGACGTAACGTTTCACGTAATTAAATCAAGAAATACATAAGGAACACATATCAATGTTGTTTATTCTATTACTTTGTTAAGGATGTTATGATACGAACTTAATGCTAAATGTTCAATTGTAATGTTTTCATTAAATTATCAACCTCTATTGGATATCATTCTACAGATTAATCCGCTGAATTTTTAGAAACGATGAAATTAAAATTGCGTATTATGCATGCGTTTGTTGTCGTTGGAGTCGAGTTAAGAATTTAATATTAATTGACAACGTCTTATTGATGCATTGAATAGTACAAATTGCATTAATTGATATAAAAAAAAACGCCAAATAAGAATTCTTAAGTCTAATGGTTACAGTTGAAATTTGATATGTATGTTTTGTTTTCCTCGATTTGCAAATAAAACTATAAAAACAGTCAAATGTTAGAAAATGTAATTACAACTTTTAGGACTCAGTTCATACACACGAAACATAAAATATTCAAACAAAACATATGATCATTAACTAAAGGTTAGCAACGAGGGAATGTTGTCACGTTTAGCTATCCACCTGCTCGTATTCCGTGTTGTTTGTTTCAAGTTCAGTGTACGTTTCTTCTTGTGATCCTGCCGTCTTATATGGTCGTTCGCTCAATTGTTGATAGTGCCTTTCCTGCTCTGAAATACACAGAAAACATGAATCAATGTTCTTGATTTAAAGATAACTTTTATATGATGTGAACACAATCAGTATAATTTTATGTTTTGTTAGGTTTTAAGATAGTGATCATGTTTGGATTCAAATTCACACCTTCTTTTGAGCGATTCTCTATTTAACAGGTCATTTGTTTAAGCTAGAGTTACGACTACAAAGAAATCTATAAGCCTTGATTAAATGTAATGAGGGCTAGGAGGCGGTATTTGAAGATAGTCCGAGTAAATTGAGTTTTAGTGGTCATTTAGTCATTCAGCTTCGGACAATCAAACTGATCAAAAGTAGATGTTTTATAGATATTGTACAAGTCTAGAGTGTTTTTCTTTATTTAAATATTTTTTAAACATGGTCCAGATGAAATGTTATTGGTTATTTGTGGACGCAATAAACACAACCTTACAATATATAAAAGATTGATTAATATTGGACATGCTATTGCCTATAATTGACTGTATTGTGTAATGATATTTATTTGTAAGAATAATGGGATATCATATAAATCAGTTTGATTATTAGACACTTATTCAAACACAGTAAATGTATTTCAAATAAGTTTGTGTACTTTTGTAAGTCAAGGTTATAATATCTTTAAGATAAGTAAATAAAGTGGCAATAAAGACACCACACTAATCAACTCTTAAATATAAGTTAAGTGTTATAACTTCACATTATCATGGAAACACTTTTATTGTTCGCATTAATAAAGTAACTTAGGTTTACATAAACAAAACCAACTCTAATAAACATGCTTTAAAATGATCATATTATAATACTATTAAACACTTTATTACACTTATACCTTCTATAATGAACGGATGAGGGTCACGGAATTGAAGTTGGCTTCCACTTTCAGATTGTTTCTTTTGTTCTTTTCTCCTTCCATGCAAAGAAAATGAAAGTATGTAATTCAGTAACATTCCTTTGAAATAATCATGTACTTTTAATGATCTTATTTTCGTCAATAATCCGGATACAATCTAAAGTGCGCTACAATACAGACTAATTAATATCATAAAGATGCTCTTGAAATGACATTTTACATAAAGTTCAATGCTTTCTTGTTTAAATGAAGCATATACAAAAAGTATCAAGCGTTTTAGATATCAAACATCTATACTGTTTACTTAACACTATATTGAACAGACCTTTGTATGTACAGAACAATTCCAATAATCACAAATATAATTGTGCTTGCACCACCGACAGCTCCTCCGGTTATCCAAGCAGCAGATGAATTGCCTGTATTCGCCTTTGTGGCTGAAATTACGATGTGTTATTTGAATTAACAAGCAGATAGTTCTGTTTTTAACATTTTAAAATGCATCAAAATAACTTTAACACTGCAGGTATTCAAAAAGATATGTCGGACAAACAGTTTTAAACAAAACCAATATCATTCATTTACAATTAATACAAGTCACCCCTTTGTATCCTTCAATACACCCATGTAAACATCTTCCATAGTTGTCACATCTTGTTTTGTTTGGTACGGATGCGCATGTCGAGGGGCATATTATATCGCATTTGTCGGCGTAAAAGTTGCGAATACAACCTTGAAGGCACATGCCTGTTTTAGCATCACACACTTTGTTGACACAGGTTTCACTACATGGTCTCGCACATACACCATCTGTGTTTGGGGTGAGCCCGCTTTTACACTGGACACAGAAATTCTCAGTCTGACTACATTTTGTACAATCGGTATCGTAATCTGTACATAAATCTGCACAGTCTACACCGGTATATCCATCCTCACAGCCGTTCAAGCAGTGGTTCTCTGACATGCACTGTTTACTTTTGCAATGTGTGCTACATTCACAACATGTACCCTCAAATGAATACAACGTGTTATTCTGGCACGATGTACAAAGAGAGCTGTTCAAACAGTAATTCTTATTACATTTACATTCTTTGCCTTCCACTTCAAATCCATTTATGCACTCATTACAGACTTCACTGTTGACTTCACATTTACAGTTCGGAATACATTTACAACCAGGTCCGCTAAATCCACCGAAGCATGATGTGCAGTGTGTAGAATTTGCCTGGGAGCATGTTTTACAAATGTCATCACATCTGTCATTGCAAGTGGCGGCTGTAAATCCATTCAAACAACCTTCTGTACAAAAACCATCACCTTTTTCGCAACGAGATTTTAAACAACTAGCCGAGCACTGGTATGAGCAGTTTAAACCATAAAACCCTTCTTTGCATGCGAAACAGTTTTCAATAGAAGAACAGTTATAACAGCTATCCGGGCATGGCAAGTTGCAACTACTTCCGAAATAACCATCCTCACACATATTGCATAGTGATCCTTTGTAACTGAATTCACAATCGCATGTGCCATAATTTCTGTCACAGGTGTTGTTTATACAACCTCCTCCACACTGATTTTGACATAATTCGCCATAATGTCCTACAACACAAGTTTCACATTTGCTTCCAGAAAAGTTTTGAATACACTGGCAGGTTCCATCTTTCATGCAAGTAGTATCGATACAACCATTTGAACACGGGGTGGTGCAGTCATAACCATAATGACCAAATTTACATTCTTCGCAGGTGTTTCCAGAATACTCCGGGATACACGTACAAACGCCGTTATTTTCACAATTGTCCCTACAACCCACGGAACACCGTTTTGAACAAAAAGTACTGAAGTCAAAATATCCAGGTTTGCAAGAAATACAATCCGTTGCATTTTTGCATCCGCATTTCTCGTGAACGCAGTTTTTTTCACACAATGCCCCGTATTTCCCGTGAACGCAGACATCACATGTATCCCCTTCAAAATAAGCTATACAATTTAAGCATGACCCGTCGTTATTGCATGTACCTCCATAACAACCTTTTGAACAGGCTAAAGTGCAGAACTGATCTTTTTGGTAAAATCCATCGAGGCAAAAATCGCAATCTGTTTGTCCACACGCGCAGTTTGGGTAAATGCAATTACTCAAACAATTGTTTTGAATTCCATGAAATCCAGGTTTACATGTAAGGCATTCACCATCAGCTTGCTTGCAAGTCTGACAGTTTTGAGGACATGTGTTCATACAACGAGCTTGATGGTACCCGTCCTTGCATCCATCCAGGCATACATTATACCAGCCGTTTACTCCAACTTCAACCCCAATGCCACAATTATCGTGTAAACAGCACTTGCAATACCCAGAGCAGCCATTTCCTGAAGGCAATCATACCAACTATTTTCTGTTATGGTCAAATAATGATATACTAATGGAGTATTGTTACATAAACTGGCGGTAAATATAAACTGTGCACGAGGAACAACACCGACTGATCTCACATGCATTAACATATAATTGTTCAATAATTGTTGGGTTTCAACGTCTTGGAGCGTTCATGGAAACAGGATCGTACGATGGGTTTTAAACTAATTGATAAATACTAAACCTCACACATGTCCTTATATTTATCGAAACGATGTATACATTTTTATATATATATGTAATTAAATTGCAGCAAACAAAGACCTCACAAACAACAAACACTGAAGGCAAGGGAAAACCCGTGTTTAAATAAGTACAAATGTGATAAGCTGTCCATTGATAGATATACGTATACGGCGAGAAACAGTCATTTAAAACATTCAGGACTTACCTTAGGTGCTAAAACTAGTTTATTTTTTCTCATATCCCTTAATATATTACCAGTATTATATATTAATTTATCTTAAATTCAAGACAGTTTGCATTGAATTATTGACACTTTAGCCAAAGGCAAATTTGAAATTCTTAGGTAACGTCTTGGAACAGTAATTGAAAACTAAAATTCAACTGGGTGCTTAAACTAGTTTATTAGTTCTCCAAATTAGCTCCAAAAATGTTGTCAGTTATATTATTTACGATGAGTTGACAGTCATTGAATTATTGAAAATTGCCAAATGCAAATTTGATATCCTTATGTACCGCCTTTAAACGGTATTTGAAATACTGTATATATAACGGGGTGCTTAAAATATTATTAGTCTCAAATTTAAAAAGAAGGTATTGCCAGTTATATAAATTACGATGAATTGACCTCAGTTTTCATTGAATTTATAAGACTTGAGTTAAATGCAATATCCATTTACTTATGGCTGCAAACCAGATTGAAGTGTCACTATCACTAAATCGTTGCAAGGTGGAAATATCGAAAGCGACAGTGAAACAACATATTTTACTAGTACCTTCCCAAATTTGACACAGGACGAGGAACGTGAGAGTCGTCTGAAAACATAAAACAACATGTTATTCTACGCTCTTCCACTATATTAATTATTTCGCAAGGGGGTGGAGAAAGTAAAATCATTTCCAACTATTGACACGATGTGTTTAAGATTAACCTTGGCGATGGTAAAACAAGTATTTCCTGCATGTTTTGGCAAGTTAAATAGATAAGCAAAGTTTACTAAGAGAGATCATATCAGTGCTTTGTTAAAACTTTATTTTTGATGTTGCAGCAAAATGTTTCATTTCGTTAATATGTATTTTCTGTTCATGGCGCTAAAATTTAAAATAAGGATCTATAAGATTGTTCAATTTTTCTTGGTGAAGACATATATTTTAATATTACAGTCTACAGATTTAAATCATTTCGTTACTCAGGCTTTAACTGAAACCTAGCTCACGAAACACGCACTTCAGTGGACTTGTTGTACCCCTGGTTTCATGCCCCATATAGAAGAGATCGACCCATTGATCCACATAGTGGTATAATCTTTTTTGTGAACTCCGACATATTTTAAATAAAACGATTGGGTCTCAAATTCATTGACGTAGATTCAAATTGGTTTGAACAAGGTATAAGCAACGTTTAACGCATAAGCTTCTTCAATTTGGCACATGTTTAAAATGTCCAGACATGAACACTGCTGTGTTTACTGAATAAATAGGTCTTTGTCAACAAGTGATTAACTATGTGACCTTTGTATTGATTGCAAGGCTATTTGGTTTTTTGACTCTCGACCCAAATATAGCTAAAACATCTGAAGCTTAAAAAGGGCTGTACTCCGTATGATAAAATAGCGAAAAAAGGTCGAAAACTGACATAAACTTGGCATCGATGTGTACAATGCATTGAAACTCACTAACTGAAGTACCACATAGTTACTATTTTTTTTAAGTTGAGCAGTTATTTCGTATTTTTCCATTAAACAAGATTACTGGGTACGTCTACCAGGTAGAATTCATTACTTATACGTGATTGGCTTGTCGGTGTTATCACGTGATATTACCGAGGTAGGTGTATAGCTCAATTATGTCACCCCAAAAGAGTAAGCCCAGTGGATACGACGCTGGACTGCAATTTTGGCGACACGGTTCGAACCCGGTCTCCGAAACAATTTCATTTTTACATTTTGGTACTTTTTTACAATTATGATATCAAAGCGTAACACATTCTATCAGGTAATTGTCCTGTGATTTGTTACAGGTGCCAATCCGGTGTACAATAATGCTCGAATTGCGATATTTGTGATTTGTAACTGCCTTAACTGACAGGCATTTACGCGATTCCTCTACTAAAATGCGTTATAGCATAGCATTTTTGGCTTTTTTTTATCCCAAAAGGAATCTGCAAAGCCCCGGGCTCTTCTAATCTTAACAAATAAAAAGAATTTCATTCAATACAGTTGGAATGATAATACATCTACGTCTACAAACAGATCTGATGTCAGGCAATACATCTTTGAAGTGCATTCTATATAAAAATGCAAGCAGAAAAAATTGCCAATCAGGGATAAGTTTTGAAAAGGTAAACACTTTATGCTGAGGGAGGGTTATGTAAGAAACTTAATAAAGGGTTTTTCAACGGTAGAAGTCGTTTGAACTATGTTGCTTAAGATATCTGACGGACGGACAACAGGCCGCAAAATGACCGCACAAAAGCTAAGCATGAACATTTTGTGTTCCGATGAGCTTATTTGTTTTAAGATAATGTTATAACTTTTTGGCAAAGAGATATAAGCGAGAAAATGAGAGAAAAATGTGCTTGGGTTGATAATTTCGTTTTTTGACCGTTTTCTGTCGTAGGTATCGAATTTTAAACATACCCATTATATGTTTCACTAACAAAGATGATTTGATAATTATGAAGACCAATAACGCGCTAAAAATTGTTGTGAATATTTAAACAAATGATTTAATTACAAACGGCACTGTACATTTGCAAACTAGAAATTAACGAAATGAAACGCTACAGCATGGCAACTTCGTGCTATTTTAAACACTCAAGAATAAATGTAAAACCCTAAATAAAGAAATTCGTATTGCCTATGAAGTGAGATACACAAAGTCAAGTACACGGAAGTATAGACAATTTCAGTAACATGTGCTATTAATTTAAGTTTGCTTATCGAATATCGTTGCATACATGATCATATTTAGTATTTGTTTCGTCAGACGGAAATTTTGCTACCAAAAGAGGTATTTGTAGATCAGTCGTGAATGTTATAATGATCCTGCTGAAGCAACGTTCGAAGAACGTATGAAATCAAACTTATCGTGAATATCACTTTCACAATAATAAATCAAAATTTATTGAATATAGTGTATTTAACAAAGTAATGTTACATACCAAAGTAAATTCCATTTTTGTAAATTATGTATCAAGCTTTCCATAAAACAGCAGCTTATTGCGTGACGAGGAAATTAAACTTGAAACAAAATACCGTTGCTTCACAAGTGGCAAAATCGAATTTTGAAGCTGTACTTTGTATTCAGGAAGTTTATGAGGATAACATTCATACCCGGGCGTTATAAATTGAAGTTTAAATTGAAATATATGCTCGTTGTATACCTGGGTATGGTTTGCATTGTCAAAGGGCATCTAATAAAGTACATTCGCTACCACATTAGCTTACTTACTCAATATTAGTTCATGTAGAGTTTATACTTAAAAATATAGGCAAACTGTCTATGTTACTTAGATTATTCCATCATCAATTATCTCATTTTTAGTTTGCAAATGCACCCGTAATAACCAAAACATCTCAAATATAGATACATGTAGTACGTTTTGAAAATGTACATACATATTTCAAACTATGCAACACATTTTGATTATTAAATGCAAATTTCTTAAATGAATGCACTTATTTTGGGACCAATGCACATTAAGTGTTATTCATATGCTTACCTTTTCATACCACATGTAATGTCAAGTCTTTCACTTCGTAGAAGGTAAATTAACTTAAAAAGTATATATTTCTGTTTATTTTATTTAAATTTAAAGTTTTGATGGGAGTTGAACCTACGATGAAGTGATTAGGATTCCAGTGCGCTAAACTGTATAACCATTCCTGCTTTAAACGTTTTATGACTTCATTTGGCATGGATTTTAACAACAAAGATATTTTGGCAAAGTCGTTTTGTTTTTTGGTTAAGTGTCTGCCTATGTGGATTTATCTGCCTGCTTGTGTCATGTAGATTGTAAGATAAGGAAATAAACACCTGTGCACATATTAACGTGAAATGACCCAGTATATCAATAACAGAATAAGATTATGAAGGCAGAGAGTTCAGGACATGAGTACATGTATTTGTCATCTCAGTTAAAAGATATAAAACATTGCATTCTTTCTTTATAACTACACATATGAAGGGATAAACTTTTTTGCAATTATTTGAAGAACTAATGATATAGAGATGTATGAGATCTTATCCAAAAGCTAATAAGCCAAGTCTTGAGTGTCCATAGGAAGTGCTTGTGTGTCAGTATGTACTAATAATGTGCTTTGAGTAGTCTTTGTACCCTGAGTATTCTTGTGAAGTCCTACTAATTTTGAGGTAGGCTTTGGAAATTTTGGAATAGTCTGCGGTGTTCTTTAGTAGTACTGGAGTGTCACTGAGTAGATGTGTAACGTTATTGGGAAGTTCTTGAATGACCCTGTGTAGTCATGGGATGTCATTGAGCAGACAGGGTTTTCCTTGAGTAGTCCTGGAGTGACCTTGGGTTGTTTAAGGTGTTCTTGGGTAGTTCTGGAGGGCCCTTTGGTATATCTTGTGTGTCATTGTGTACCTTTAAGGTATTTTTGAGAATTCTTCGGGTGCCTTTGAGTATTCACAAGTCCTTGGGTAGTCCTGGTGGGGCATTTGGTAGTTTTAAAGTGTTTTGGGGTGGCTTTGTTTAGTTCTATAGCTTATTTGTGTTCTTAAGATGTGCATTTTTTGTAGCCCATGTGTGTCTTTGTGTACTCTTGGAGTATTTTTGTCCCTGGTCGTCCTAGGTTGTCTTTGGGTAGTTCTGCGGTGTCTTTGCGTTGCTGTTGGATGTATTTGTGTAGTTTTAGAGGGTCTTAGTGCACTTTTTAAAGGTTTTGTTCGATTCCTTTGGGTATCCTTTGGGTAATCCTGGGTTGCCCTTTTGTAGTAATGGGGGTTCTTTGGAAGTCACGGATTGTCCTTGTGTAATTGTCATGTTTTTATTGGTAGTCCTAGGGTTTAC
Source organism: Mya arenaria (assembly GCF_026914265.1). Taxonomy (NCBI): domain Eukaryota; kingdom Metazoa; phylum Mollusca; class Bivalvia; order Myida; family Myidae; genus Mya; species Mya arenaria. The sequence goes on from NC_069131.1 coordinate 33,952,423, forward strand.
TTTGGTGGTAATGGGTTTTCCTTCGGTAATCATGGAGTGTATTTTGGCAGTTGTTAGGTGTCATTGTTCAATTTTAATGTGTTCTTGGATAGTTTTTGTGTGTCCTTTAAGAAGTGTTACTTGAATACGCATCTGCGTCATTTTATAGACATATTTCTCTTTCTGCAAACACCACTTGGCCGTTTCAGACAAGTTTTAAAATAACTAAAAAATGATCTCATTTTTCTTATTGTAATAGAGATCCATTAACTCTTACGCCAATATCTCTCTTGATAAAATTTTATTTTAGATGGCAATTATTTATAAATTTGTTTCATTTGAATATACTATTTTTTTTATAACGCCATACCAAACAAAGTATGGTGAAACTAATAATATATATGGCAACTGTGATTATATTCTTTTAGTGTCAAACGGACAGTACCGAGTAACATCCCATCTGCAACATCTTCAGCCATATTTCGTTCGATAAGAGTAACCACGCTATCCACGAATTATATACTTAACATGCCGATAGTGTCACCATAAGTCATGTATCGGTGGTTTAGTTATGTGACTATCCATTAAGATGGCTGCAAAGATTCGATTCCCATATCAACACTTCTAACCTTATTCAGGACGGTTGTTAAATTGTGTTCACTTGTGTCATTGTTATTCTCGAACGTGTAAGAACCATAGGTAGCTTTTACCGGAGGTACATCCTGTCTGTCCCTCAAACAAATAAGAATGAACCTTCGCTACTGATTGAAAATCTAGTGAGATTAGTTGTGCTTCCAAATGGATGCCATAATATCATAAATTCATAATGAAACTTGTCATAAATATTTCAATATAAGTGTTCTCAAATGAACTAAATCGTGGCGAAATCTAGAAATTAAGTATAATATACGATAATTATGTTTCATGTATGTTTCAATATGCTGTATGTGCATAATATAGACTCAAGCTTGGTTTTGAAACATGTCTGATAAAATAATTCCGTATCTTATTGGATATTTTATTGTCAAAAGAAAAGAATCTACCGATGCCTTAGGAGATATTGAACTATAATGCAAGATCAAGAAATGCAGTCACAAACTCGGAGATGTGAAGGTAGAAGGAAACTTGGTCATGATCTTTTTTCAAATATTTCTATCAGGTTTTCATTTCGTTTGTTTCTGGATTGAACTATATATAAGTGTCCATTCTTTTTTACATCTTAATATTAAGGTATATTGATTACGATTAAATACATAGTATAATATATATTCCTTTGACTGTGTGCACGTTAGGGTCATATTCAAGTGTTTTTGACACATGGTTTTGTGAAGGCAGCATAGTACATTATATACTGAATATAAGAATTTCGTTAGGGTCATATTCAAGTGTCTTTGGCACGTGATTTTGTGAAGGCAGCATGGTACATTATATACTGAATACAAGAATTTCCCTTTTTTCTGTCAAAACGATAATACTGAAATACTCAAATCGTAACTATTTTACACCTTGTCAATGGATCATGCAATTTAAATCAATGTTTCATTGAACCCGTAACTTAAAATAGCATGACCAACGTTTCGCATTTAACAAAGGAACAAAATGAATGGACAAGGTATTACTCATAACGACGCACAAGTTCAGTTTCTGCTTAGTATGCCACAAGCAAAGTTTTAATTTATACTCATCCCGACTCAAAATAAAAATATTATTTGTCCAATTTTTAGACAATCAAAAAACAAGGACAAATAAATGACATAAAAGACTACAATCGCAATCAATCAAATGAGTGCATACATACTTTGAGCATCAATATAAATTAATGTAAAAATTATTCAGTTTAAAAAAAACACACAAACAAACCAAACGCAAGCCGTTTCATATCGTACGTACCGTGGCACAGAGGTTACATGTGTAAATTTTATTTATCTCGTGCGCACGAGATACTAAGTTGTGAGCACGAGATACTAAGTCGTGAGCACGAAATACTAAGTCGTGCGCACGAGTTACAAAGTCGTGAGCACGAGATACTAAGTCGTAAGCACGAAATACCCAAGTCGTGCGCACGAGATACTATGTCGTGCGTAAGAGTTACAAAGTCGCACGCACGAGATAATTAAGTCGTTCGCACGACATAATTAGCCAATCAGAATACAATTTTCACAGGTATGTTTTTTTGAAAACGGCTGATTGCTGAAACGATATTATTCTACTTTATTTCAATGCAGGGTTGACGTTTAGAGAAATTCGGCTAGGCGATCAGCATAATATACACATATCACATTTACATAGAGCATTACGGGGATGAATGTTGCGACGACGAATCTATGGTGACCCTCTGTACTGTGGTTGACTTTATTAGCAATGCAATTGATCATTCTGGACCTCTGCATGGATACTGAGTCATGCGTCAACGTTGCATTGTCAATGATTTACGGGCTCGGGCCAACGATGATGGTACTATCCTTCGTATATACGACCCTCGGGGTGAATTAAATTTGACAGTATAAAGCTAACACCTCTAAAATTTTACCATAAAGTTTCCGAAACATATATTGAAATTACTATTAGCTTCTGACGTGTAATGGTGGTGGTGGTGGCCGGTTTGCTCATTTGGGCGTGTGGAGGACGTATACATATTATGATTTGAAATCAAACATAGAGCGTATACATTGTATTTCATTTCAAGGCCAGTGATTTCATTAAACAATGATGCGAAATCTAGTGTTGGATATTTACACAATATAGGTGTGATCAGAGATTAACAGAACTTCCCCTATTAATGTGCTGATTAGTCAGCAACACCACTTCTATCGTTAAAATACCTTTCATTTGATCCTCCGGAGAGTCGCACACTAATCAAGTTGTGTATATGTTTAATTCATCATGCCAAATATCTTAATAGGTGACACCATGCTGACAACACAACTTGATTACTGTGCGACTTATTATCTTGTAAATAGCATTTTGATTGGCTAATTATATCGTGCGCAAGACTTAATTACTCGTGCGCACGACTTGGTAACTCGTGCGCACGACTTAAGTATCTCGTGCGAACGGCATACTGAGTCGTGCGCACGAGATAAACAAAAACATACGAATGTCATCTTTATGCAACCGTACGTACGGGATGAAATATTATGTCTAGTTTAAACATGATTTTTGCGATAACCATTCGAAATTAATCGAATATATATCGAGGAGGGTTATTTTAGGATAGTATACAGCAGCTATTGATCTAGTCGTTAGTGTCTATATATTCAATTGTCGGCAGTTTACGAATTGTGTGCAATAGTTACAGTTTGTGAATGGATTACATTGCACGTTGATAATTGTTAGTTTCTATTTGAAAAAAAACACACCTTTTATTGTAAAAATTCTTATCAGGTATACTAATTTTTTAAGTAATATACATCGTGTATCACTATAATATCGTTAAACATACTTCAAGCGAGAATCTAAATTGCAAAAGCAAGCTATTGTAAGTGATCGATAGCCTTAACTGAACGAATGGCAGCCGTACGCCTCCTGCACTGGCGCACGTCTCCAGTATATATCCGAAAACACCCACTCGTATTAAGAGTAAGCTGAATTCCAATGATGAATTGGAGTCGGGTTATTTTGTGCAAGGAAAAGGGAAACGTGATTTATTGTTTAAATTGAATAATCTTGCATTCATCATTGAAGAGCCATTGGATTAGAAAGCTTCGTGAGTTCTGTGTTGTTAACAGATATTAAGTTGCGATAAAAGTGGAATAACCAACCCGGATATTGTTTCAACATTAAGTGAAATGTATAAAAAACACTTTAAATTTAGTTTAAATTTGGTAACAATGAAATTAAATTTATCTTGAGAATGTATAAGATGCTGTTTGTGTCTATTTAAAATTGTCATAATTGAAGGTGATGTATTAATGTTCTTCATATTACGTACACTTATGAATATATTGCAAAATAATTTAAGTTTAAATCTTAACTTAAAATAGATCGTTTCTGGTGTTTTCGCGAGTAGCATGTAGGGGAAACAATATTACTGTGGTCGTGATTTGTTTGTTGCAATATTCAATATTCAATCAACAAATTTAGTACAATAAAAGCTTTAAAATCATCCATCACCTTTCCCAATCGAATATATAAGGAAAGTTAAAACATTTAGACTTGAATACTTTTATATGATAATACTAGTTATTTGTCAGTAAAGGTCATTGATATTGTAAATAATTATCTTAGATACGACTGAACGGAATTGATCAAATAATCCAAAATGGTATAAAACTAAGAGAATTAGCAAGAGGAAGCAAAGTCTCATTTAAATATCCAAAAGCTCGTAGTCCATGATGTTTGTTTGCAGTTCAATGTATGCTTCATCTTGTACTCCTGTCGTCGTATTATGTCGGTCACTCAATTGCTGTACTCTTGCCGTTGTGTTATGTCGGTCGCTCAATTGTTGATAGTGCGTTTCTTGATCTGAAATAAACATGATACATGTTTCAATGGCAGTGTCCTTAATTTCACCTCGAAGATGTGAATACATTTTTTTAAAGTTTTTTAAATCGATGTTCGTGTATGGATTCAACCTTTTTTGTCTCGAATTTCTACATAACTAAACAAACCAAATCTTTCATATCAGTTGAGTGTTAAAACTCATAAATATATGTACACATTTGCTTTTTACGTCAATTAAGTAAGGTTTATGTGAAAACAAACACAATTGTATTCGATATCAATAAACAGCTGTTAAATTATTAATATAATAATACTACAGAATACTTTATTCCTTTATACCTTCAATGGTAAACGGATTCGGGTTACGGGATGCACGTTGGCTTTCACTTTCAGGCGTTGTTTTTATGAAGTTTTCTCCTTAAAGACAATGTATTTGTTAAAATGGATTTTTGTTTCTTTTTTAAAATACTATTATAACTTAACAAATGTCTCGTCTGTTAAATATTCTGGATATTACTTGAAGTTTGCTACATGTCATGAATAGAAATATCGACAAGATACTCTTCAAAATGATATTTCATATAAGGTGCAATGCTATTTTGTGTAGAGAATGGATATTAAATTGTCTACAGCATTTTCAAAACAGTGTATTGAACAGACCTTTTAATGTACAGAAACACAACGATGACAATAACCACAGATACAATTGTAATTGCCTCACCAACAGTTCCCCCGATTAACCGTCCAACTGATGCATCGGATTTAGGCGTCGATGTTGCTGAAATTTGTTTTAAAATAAAGGTGTTTTAAATTGATATACGAGTGTAAATGTCAAATTCATGAATACTTATAATATTGCATGCAGTTATGGTTGTAATCTTGACAGGCAGTCGCCCTATCTAAGCAAAACAGTATTAAGTGTTTACCACTTGCACAGGTGATCCCTTTGTAACCTTCCGTGCAACCATGTAGACATCGACCGTAGTTGTCACATCGTGTTTTGTTGGGTTCAGATGCGCATGTCGAGGGACACACTAAATCGCATTTATCGGCGTAAAAGTTGCGAACGCAACCTTGGAGACACCGGCCTGTTGTATCATCACATAATTTGTTGACACAGGTTTCACTACATTGTATAGCACAGTAATCTCCAAAGCTGATTAAAGAGTTGTTTACACACTGTGTACATGTTCCATTTTCCTGCAGACAGGATGTGCAAGAAGGGTGGCATGAATGGTTGTAGTTTTGTCCCCAGTACCGCTCATTGCAACCTTGAAGACACTGGCCTGTATTAACATCACACTCTTTGTTAAAACAGGTATCATTGCATTGTCTTGCACATACACTTTCTGTGTTCGGTGAGAACCCGATTTCACAATTAACACAGAAATGCTCAATCTGACTACATTTCCTACAACTGGTATCGTAATCTTTACATAAATCTGCACAGTCTTCACCGGTGTATCCGTCTTCACAGCCATTCAAGCAATGGGTTTCTGACGAGCATTGTTTATTTTTGCAATGCGTGTGACACTCACAGCATGTACCATTATAAGTATAAAACGTATTATTCTGGCACGATGTACAATGCGAGTTATTCAAACAGTAATTTCTGTTACATTTGCAATCCTTGCTATTTATTTCAAATCCATCTGTGCACTCATTACACACATAACTGTTTAATTCACACTGACAGTTTGGAATACATTTACAAGAAGGTCCGCTTAATCCACCAAAACATGATGTGCAGTGTGAATAATTTGTCTGGGAGCATGTTTTACAAATGACATCACATTTATCACTGCAAGTTGCACCTGTAAACCCATCCAAGCAACCATCTGTACAAAAACCATAACTTTTTTCGCAACGAGAATCTAAACAATTAGCCGAGCACTGGTATGAGCAGTTTAAACCATAAAATCCTTCTTTGCATATGAAACAGTTTTCAATAGAAGAACAATTATAACAGCTACCCGAGCATGACAAGTTGCAACTACTTCCGAAATAACCATCCTTACACATATTGCATAGTGATCCTTTGTAACTGAATTCACATTCGCATGTGCCATAATATCTGTCACAGGTGTTGTTTATACAACCTCCTCCACACTGATATTGACATAATTCGCCATAATGTCCTACAACACAAGTTTCACATTTGCTTCCAGAAAAGTTTTGAATACACTGGCAGGTTCCATCTTTCTTGCAAGTGGTATCGATACAACCATTTGAACACGGGGTGGTGCAGTTATCACCATAGTAACCAAGTTTACATTCTTCGCAGGTGCTTCCAGAATACTGTGGGATACACGTACAAACGCCGTTATTTTCACAATTGTCCCTACAACCCACGGAACACCGTTTTGAACAAAAAGTATTGATGTCAAAATATCTAGGTTTGCAAGAAATACAATCCGTTGCATTTTTGCATCCGCATTTCTCGTTTACGCAGTTTTTTTCACACAATTCTCCGTATTTCCCGTGAACGCAGACATCACATTTATCCCCTTCAAAATTAGCTATACAATTTAAGCATGACCCGTCGTTATTGCATTTACCTCCATAACAACCTTATGAACAGGCTAAAGTGCAGAACCGATCTCTTTTGTAAAATCCATCGAGGCAAAAATCGCAATCTGTTCGTCCACATGCGCAGTTTGGGTAACTGCAATTATTCAAAAAATCGTTTTGAATTCCATAAAATCCAGGTTTACATGTAAGGCATTCACCATGAGCTTGCTTGCAAGTCTGACAGTTTTGAGGACATGTTTTCATACAACGAGCTTGATGGTACCCGTCCTTGCATCCATCCAGGCATACATTATACCAGCCCTTTACTCCAACTTCAACCCCAATGCCAAATTTGTCGTTTAAACAGCACGTGCATACCCCAGAGCAGCCATCTCCTGAAGGCAATCATATCAACTATTTTCTGTTATTGTCAAATAATAATAGACTAATGGAGTATTGTTACATAAACTGGCGGTAAATATAAACTGTGCATGAGGACATTTTTTGTCTAAAACTTAAGCCATTTTCAAGGTATTTTACGATTTGAGTGAGTTCATTTTTAAGAAATCGTTCATCGGAAATGATCTAGTAGCACCAGACATTTAGTCATTCTGTGTTAATATCCACAGGTACGTACGTATTTCATCAACTGTATATCTCCGGTATAGTTTGTCCGATTTTTTCGAACGCTCATAGAGATATTGGGAAATTAAAAATAACCCGTAATGCTGAAGTAATTTCTCGATATGTATCCTCTATTTGCTAACCTCAAGCGTACATCAATTGTAACTTTGAAATAAATACAAACTGTGAAAATTGTGCACTCATTATTGTACAACTGTCTTTCGATTGTTGGAATAAAACTTATAAGAATAATAAGAAAGTAACAATCGTCAAAATTAAAATCAAAATGCTAATATTGAACGCTTACCTTTCCCAACTTGACACAGAACGAGAAACAATACTATTGAAGCCATATGGACAGTTTCCTGGAAAAATAGAAATGACTTTTTCTGGTTAATTTGACGAAAGTTTATACATTTATTTTAGATAGCATGTTTATCTACTGCCTTGAATTATGTTAATTTGTTCTTTTATCCTGGTATTGTTTGAATTCTCCTGAGGTAAAACAATTTCCTAAATTAAACTTCTGAAATTTTCCCTGCCAAACCAAGATTTTCCAGACCGTCATGTTTTTCACCTTTGCTTTTTTATTTTCTAGCACTTGATTCTGATTCACTAAACTTCTGGTTTGTGATTTTTGAAGATTCTCACTTGACCTGCTGGATCTACTTTATCTTCTAGTATGTTAACGTTTTCCTCGTATTTTTGTATTCCACATTTAGGACACTTAATTAAATAAAATATATATTTGCTACTTTCCACTGTTTTTTTCTTCAAACGAAATGTATCTTTATAAGCCTTGCCCGAATGCTGAGTACACAATGCGAACGGTAGTCTCAAGTATTGCACTGCGAGACGTAGAATCAAGAAAGAAGTGTAACTTCGGGAGCAATTATGAGGCAAAAAGGGAGATGCTGAGATTATCTCGAGTTAAGAGTACGGAATACATTTTGGTCACTTTTGTGGGAATGCAATGGTTATAGAGCTATCAATAGATCTGCGATCTGCATATTATAAAAATCATTTATGAATACGTCTTCACATGCATAAGAATTCGATACAAAACATACAACAGTGTGTACAATTATATGTTCATTTATATACAACTACCATTGGAATTAAAACTCATTTTGGACATAATTAAACATGTCAGGAAATGCATTGTATTTTATCGGACTCCAATACTTCTGGTTGTCGGAAATATAAATTACAAATTTGCACCGCTCGAGGTAAATCAATGAATGAAAGAGATGCATGCGTACGATTTTTTTGTTTACTCGTCAGCTAGAAGAAAGTACATACAATTTGCTTTTGATGGAAATTTAATAAGTGTTTGCGTAATCAACCGTAGGTTTTAAAGTGATAAAGGAGGAACATTTTCAATAATTGCTTTAAACAATGTATATACTTTCATAATTTTCGATAAATATCGAGTCTTATAAATGAAATAACAACAGTAAAAATATAAACATGATATTTTTTTGCAAACTAAGATTGAAACTATAACCTTTAAGAACTACCTTAAAATATATTGCAGTTATTTTCCCTTGACCGAAACTACACACGAATTTGTTTTTTAAAGTTGCGTAAATTGAATAAAAGATATAACAATTTACCGTTTATTAAAAAAACGGTTATCTTTTGTTTCAAGCGTTCTCTTGAACTTTAAGGCTGAATGTTCGATCATATACGAGGGCATAGTCAGAGTTTCGTGGAAAAGCTTGATAAAATAAAAGCATATCTGTATCCGAAACAGGAAATATGGAAGCAGGTGGTCGCGCATTCCTCCGCAGTTGCTAAAATTACCCAAGGCAATATCTTGTTTTGTTGACAACTCACATTGAAACCAATAAAACGGCGCGAATGTTTGCACATTTCACGTAACGTAAATAACGTGTGATGACGTGAAGTTTTAAGTCAGTGCGTTTGTTTGTTTATTTCAAAGGAAGCATTTTAGACTAAACGGTATATTTAAATTTGGTTTAAAATGACGCCAGATGACAGATTGAAAAAACCGGCAGTGATACAGTTCTGTGTAAACCTAAGAAACACTCCATCGCAAACTCTTAAATTGATGAATGAAGCATCGAGTGAATCTCCAATAAAGCGAATGCTCGTATACAAGTGACACAAGCGGCTCAGTGAGGGGCGGGACAGCATTTGTGACGACGTGAGGTCTGCGCGACCGGTTTCACAAACTACGGAGAGTGACGTCGATGCCGTGAAAAACATCGTTGACGCTGATCGTCGAGTCACTCTTCATGAAATATGCAAGATGTTGGACATGAGTTATGGGTCGGAACGGAGGATAATGCAAGACAGTTTGAGTGAGTGCGCGTTGGGTTCCACGGCTGCTGACAGAAGATGAGATGAGCAAAATAATACGGAATTCACGCCGATTCTTAGCTCTGTACGAAAAGGAAGGAAACCGTTTTCTTGCGATGAAACCTGGCTGTTCCATTACGACCCTGAGACAAAACAGCAAAGCAGTCAATAGAAGACTACCGGTTTCCCGTCTCCGAAGAAGGCACGATGATCCCGCTCGATAGGAAAGCATATGTTCATTGTCTTCTTTGATGTGCACGGTGTTATTTTACTCCATGCAGTTCCGCAGGGCCAATATGTGACGGGTGCTAACTATTCTACGGTAAAGTGATATAAAACAAAATTATTTTTATCAATATTTAGTTCTTGATTAAATCTGTATAAAACAATGTTTAAAAAAGTTTATGATTAAAACTATGGGATTGAATAATTTTTAGTTTTAATTATGATATTTGATGACGTACGCACAACGCGACAAATGCATTATGTTAGAAGCCTCAGTTATGTTCTGCATTTAAGGTTTTGAGGCGTGACTTGTACAGGGCGATGGCATTAAAGAGACCATAGGCGTTGCATGATGGGTGGATTCTTCACCAGGATAATGCACCAGCGCATAGATCGGAGGAGGCCCAATCTACCGCGACAATCCAGCTTGAAGCGGAGATCCTTCCCCACTCCCCTTATTCGCTGGACCTAGCACCATGCGATTTTGCCCTATTTCCGAAACTCAAATATTAACTGAAAGGTAAACGCTTCAATGACTTTCAGGAATTACAGAGTAAAGCTCAGACACGCCTGTATTCTTACAAGTCAGAGTGGTGCAGTGACATTTACCGGCAGTGGGTAGCGAGACATCGACGTTGTATTGCGGCGAACGGCTCTTACTTTGAGAAGTTATGACGTTGACGTCAGATTCTGACGTTTGAACTGCGGGGGCTATACTGACCTCATGTTAATGAAAAAAACTGTAGTTTCCTTTATATTATATGTATCAGTTTGATTTGTCATTTACAGCTGAAATATATTTTATAGCGTTCGTTGAAAAATGTTAAAATGTGTTGATTGTATTAAGCAATTACACGAACTTCTGGCTATACCCTCGTACAAGAACATTACAGACGAAAACAACTGTTCGATTATCAATACGATTGTATATCATCGTTAAAATGTCTAACTGTTTGGCCTTGTTGTACGTGATACGAACTTTACGGAATGTTCACACACCAATTAACAGATTAACTGATGATTTTTATACCCTTCCCACGCCTCAAAATACGTTAACAACCTAACGTAGTCTGAACCTTTTACCTGGAAAACAACATGTCTTTATGCAAATAAGACTTGTTTCTGACAGTGACGGATGACTGAATACCTATGAAAAAAACACTCAGAAAAATGTTTTTATCCAGTATTATCCGCAATAGATTTGTTCATTGAATAAATGACGGCGACATAATTTGGTCATGTATTCGTGCCCTGTTTAATTTGAAATTGATTTCGCGCATTACTTTATCATTTGGAACATAGATGCTTTAATAAATGATCATTTATTTATGATCATAAAGGTTTGCACTAAAAAAACGAGTGATTAATAAACTATATCTAATAACTTTTTCTCCACGAACCGAAAATAGCTATAATTCTGCGAGTGGTTCGTCCTATTGTAAGCAGAATACGCATGTTTATAACAGACATAGTTATATTGCCAAAATTGTGCAATGCCGATCATTATCAATGTAAAGTGAGCAATATTAATTATGCAACCTAATGGTTTAGGTATACAGGCCTTCATCGGTTTTGACCACAAGATACACATATCCAATTATAATTTAGATCATTTGCAAATAATGTTAGTATTATAATTGTTGGAAGGAAAATGGTTTTAACGTAAGCATAAAAATGATAAGTGCAAAAATAGCCAATTCATTTTCATAGATTGATATGAAATGTTCATCATCATGTCAATGATCTGTATCATTGTTTAGCTATGTTCAATATGTATTTCCGGTTAAGGAAACCTCAGTTTTTTTAATTCGAACTACTAATATTGTGAACCTTCGACTTCACATTCCGGATGAAAACGATAGCAAATAGACTTTTAAGCGCCTCAAAAACCTTGACATGTCTACACTCCAATAAAACAAAACGATGTGACGCGAATATGATACAGACGACTCATTTGTTTTTGTTAGAAACAGCACCTAGTAAACAGGAAGTTTACCTGCAGTTGCAGTACATTGCAGTGCATTTAAATGTTTAAACATCTAACATTGTTTGACATACAAACAAACAAAACAATACAACCATCTGTTATTGATCGTGTGTTTGATATCTATATGTTATCCTACTACTCGATACACGTTTTTACAACTCTTTATTTTGCCAAAACGTTCTTAAGCGACGAAGATTCGCGTAACTCATTTTTTTTACATAAAACGTGTTCATATGTTCGTCTGCGTGATCTAATGGGGTATTGATGGCCTGAGCGAATGAATGCGACGTATCTGAACGACAAACCATGATGTACGTGCCGTTAGATCACGCAAAAGAACAACATAACAAATATTTCCTTAATATAGCAAATGTGTATAAAACATGTATGCTTGAATTATGAACATGTTTAAATCTATGTGCAAGTACTTTATACACATGAGAATGAATTCTTAGCAAATTTTGTAGTTTCATGAGTTTAAAAATAAAAGGTTGACATATTACGACAAGTCTTTGCTAGACCAACTTTATGAACAAAAATGAATATGGAACATCTACAAAAGGATATTAAATTTCAATTATTATTAGTAATGTTCTATCATAAAATGATGTAACGTACCGTAGTGAATTCCATTTTTTGTTATGCATCAACCTAACCGTATACAGACAGCCAGTATTTGATATTGAACAGGAAGAAAATATAAGAAAATAGAGGCTGTCTATATAGGGTAGGCAATCAAGTTTTGTGATAATCCTGTGTGTTTACAGGAAGTTATTTATGTTTATATTGATACTGCGGCGCATATGAAGTTGAATTTAAAGCTGTACTCCCTATTTTTGCCAGTGGTTTTGATTATATTCACGAAAAAAGAAATATGAACTGGCGAAGTGTCGGAGAATGTTGAAACATTGCGCAAAAGTAAATTGCGTGTTATCATAATGTAATTATGTATGTACTTCACAAAACCCTGTCTGTTTTGGGATACAAAACCAAACAGCAACGTTAACTGAATTCAGGGCTGATCTCCGTCTATAGACAGCCCGCGCGTCTTAATGTGTTTGTGTGTGTGTACGTACGTGCGTGCATGCATGCGTGCGTGCGTGCGCATGTGTGCGTTACTGTGTAAACATTTATAACAAAATATAATTTATTTACAATATAAAGGGATACAGTTTAACATCTGATAATTTAAACATTAACTTGAAATTAAATGTAAAACCAATACTACTTGAAGTGCAATAATAGCAAGTAACCGAAGCATTTCATGTTAATTAAGCCGGTGCAGAAAATATGTCTTCTAAATGTTAATAGATACATATAAGCATAATTATTATAGTTTTGAATGTTTAGTGCATTTGAAATTACAAACGTATATTTTGCATCCTAGTGTATTCTATTTTGTTAATAGTGCTACAGCAATGTAAAAATAGTTCGCTTTGGAAATTATGAAATATCATAAGAAATTTAAACTTTTTGATAAAATGTAGTCAACAACATATTCTAACTCATTCATAGCGTACTGTATAGTTATGTTTTAAAGTCAATCACACTCTAACTTGAAATACTTAAAGGATATTAAAGGACAATTTGCAAAAGTGCCCCCAATATGGCATGACAAACGTTGCAATATTATATCGTTGATAAATATTGTCTATTTTTATATATTTATTCGATGTCGTGAAATATTTATTGTAAAACAAAAATATGTATTCAATGCGACCAAATATTCATTCAATAATTTAATATATCCATTCAATCCCAAAAAATATTTTGTGTAAATCAAAAATATTGTTTTGTATAGAACAAAAATATTTATTGAAGACGACCAAATAATCATTCAATATTTTTAATATATTCATTCAATACCAATAAATAATTATGTTAAACAAAAATATATGTTTATGAAAAACAAAATATTTCTTTAAAGTTACATAATAATCATTCAATAGTTTCAATGTTTTTATCAAGTGCAGTAATGTCAGGTGCGTCCATGTTTCCCGGTTCATTGTTTTGAGTGGAAAACGTCCTCGATTCGGTGAGTATTACCACTGTTTTCTATATGTTTCAACAATAATTTTTAGAAACGACCTTGTGCACCGAATGAAGAGCAATTGCTCGTTTAAGAAGACGCTTGTTTTAGATCAAAATAATGTCTGTATTAAAATATCTCATGAAAACAATGCACGTTCTTACTAGGCTTCCCGACTCACTCAATGCATTTTTTGCTTCAAAATAACTATTTAATACCGCTCTCTTGCGTACAAACCCCACCCGATGCTTTGTTTTGGACAATAACAGTATTGCTATTGTTTTCCGAATGCAGACAGCCAATTTTGGAGTTAAATCGGCTCATTTACGAAAATGCTTGCTGGTTCATTCTGTACATTTTTAGAACCTAGGTTCATCCCAAATCTGGAAGATCTATGGCACACTGTATTTACCCGAAATACCAGTCGTTTTGTTTTAGTTTTTCACAAAAATTAATTTTGTTAATTATTTAATTAATTAAGAGGGTGTACAGATATATAATTTATATTTTCAGGTAATAAAAGATGAAACGAAAGAAGAGATCAAACCTGAATCTAAATAGACAAAAAACAAGACGCTTAAAGTTAGTCCATATAAACGACATAATAAATGAACTTTGCAGATCTATATCACCACAGTTTAGGCAAAAGATGGTCAGCAGCGTGAAACGATCGTTACCAAGATCACCAAGCACAAGAACATTCACACCCACAAAACCACCATGTCGGAAACGCATTCGACGATTGTTGTTTGACAAGGAACCAGGTACTCATTTGAATATAAGTGTGCCACATAAATTGACATAAACTAGCTAGATAGTTTTTTTCTGTAAAGAAATTCAGGACAATTATTTAAAGAAATGTTTTACTCTTTCATATCATAATTGTAAAAAAAAATAGAGTCAAAGACCGGGTTGGAACCAGTGTCGCCAAAAATGGCAGTCCAGCGTTGTATCCACTGTGCTACGAAGGCTAACTTTCTTTTAAACGGTTGGAATATTTAAGCTATAAACCTAACTTGGTTATATCACGTGATGATATCGACTAGCCAATCACGTATTACGGGAATGAATTCCACTAGGTAGACATACCTAGTAATATTTTTTATTGAAAAAAACACACGAAAAAACTGCGAAAAAATAAAATAATTTTGAACTATGTGGTACTTCTGTTAGTAAGTTTCAATGCATTGTACAAATCGATACGAAGTTTATGTCAGGTTTCGACAATTTTCTCTTCTGTTTTTTTCGCTATTTCATCATACGGAGTACAGCCCCTTTAAAAATTGCTTATGTAATAATGTAAGGTAAACTTGTGGATTATTTAAAACTACCTTTTTAGGAAATAGCAACGAGAAGGAACTAAGAGTTTACCTTAAAGAGCGTGCTATATGTTTACTTTGGCAATCGAAATAAAAAGGGAGACAACCTGCAGGAAACAGTCAGCAATTTAAGGCCTTAAATGTTGTACGTTACACATTAGTTGATAAAACTGTTTTATGTAAAGACATAACCGTGTCTCGACTTACTATATAACCTCCAAAAATAATGACAGTTCTACTTTAAGTAGAGAGTCCTGTCTGTGTGTGTATACCACATGATAAATAACGTCATAACCGCTACGTCCGAAAACAAAATTTTGCTTCGAATGAAGACTTTAAACAAAGATAACTTTCCTATTTCATCACCATTTTAAATTAAATATAACACAGTCTACGCCGCTAACTGAGCGCCGCCTTCGGTCGTTTACCAGTCTTTGATTGAGAGTTTAGTTTCTTAAAACACTTCGACAAAACGTTTTACAATACGGCCGTCTGATGGAGCACTGTCAAAACATTATTTTGGAAACAGGTTTGTCGAAGTGTTTGTTGAAACTAATCACCTTATCAAACTCCGGTAATACAACGAAGGCGGGGCTCCTTGGGTGGCATAGACTGCCCTTTGTTTAATTTAAAATGGTGTAGTGATTGAAAAGTTTTCTTCGATTTAAATCGACGTAGCATATTTGACGTAAATTATCACGCGGTACACACACTCTGGCTGTACAAAAGTACATATACATGAATTTAAAAAAAAAATCGACGCCTTTTATTCGTTATTTTAATGTGCCATAGATCTTCTAGATTTGGGATGAACCTAGGTTCTAAAAATGAACAGAATGAACCAGCAAGCATTTTCGTAAATGAGCCGATTTAACTCCAAAATTGGCTGTCTGCATTCGGAAAACAATAGCAATACTGTTATTGTCCAAAACAAAGCATCGGGTGGGGTTTATACGCAAGAGAGCGGTATTAAATAGTTGTTTTGAAGCAAAAAATGCATTAAGTGAGTCGGGAAGCCTAGTAAGAACGTGCATTGTTTTCATGAGATATTTTAATACAGACATTATTTTGATCTAAAACAAGCGTCTTCGTAAACGAGCAATTGCTCTTCATTCGGTGCACAAGTTCGTTTCTAAAAATTATTGTTGAAACATATAGAAAACGGTGGTAATACTCACCGAATCGAGGACGTTTTCCACTCAAAACAATGAACCGGGAAGCATGGATGCACCTGACATTACTGCCCTTGTTATTCAATCCTTTAAAAATAATTGTTCAACAATTTGCATCATGGGAAACTTGCGTTTTTGTTACGCATGTTTTCATTGGTTGACTTCAAAACAATATGGCAGCGCCCAGGTAAGGCATGACCGAAAATTGTAAGAATGTTGTATTGTTGTTTTATGCTGATAAAGTAGATATTTGTATGTGATTAAGCGTAAGGACAGCGTTATAGTATTTTGTTCACGTAAGAAAAGTGATGGTAGTCGACTTGCAATGAATACCAGTACACAAGTCGTCGAATGTCGGTTTCCTTTCCCCACCCACACTGCCACAGGTATCTGTTTCGTTTGCAGGTCTACACATTTGTATAGCTGCACACCCACAGGGTGAAACGGTTTCCTATCCCAGCACAAGTACTGGACTATCTTTGGGCTTGGCTACACTTAGATCACACCAAAGGTGCTCGTCACATTGCATGGATACAGTTTTTTTATAAAAAAAAATTTTTTTTTTCGATTTTAATTATTATTTATTTTGGTCAAAATAGTGAATATATGTCATTTAAAATATTATTCCACAATTTTTCATGAAAGAAAATTAGTATTATATATAAATATAAGGTAAACATGTGCAAAAAATCATCAATTCCAAACGGACCTTATCAATAGAGCATAGTTCCTAAAATAACTGAGATAATCTAATAATTTTTACTGTTCTGATAAGGTAGGATTCCCATCTACAAGAAAAATATAACTTTTATGCTAGTAAGACTGACCTTTACGGCATTTTCCAACAAAATGCACCGACGAGAAACTGAAATTCGCCATTGCGAAAGAACCGGTAGGTTGAAAAACAACTGATTTTACCCCCTAAAATACGTTAAGAAAAGACTGATATGCAAACTTTCCGTATGCATTACAAAGAAAAGCTTAAAATATCATTCCTACCGTTATAAACTCGTTGAATAAGACGCGTATTTATCCAAATCGAACGTTTTTTGTTGCAGTATTAACTCTACTGTTGCCTGTAGATAAACAGCTTTACTTATAAAGGATGGATAATCTTGATACAGTCCACTCAATATAATTATTTGTTAACAAACATTAATCAGATGAGTCCAATACACCCAAATAGGTGTTTCAGATTGAAATAGCTTACAACGTGTGTATTTAATTTCTTTGATGTAATCTTTACAGTAAAGTGCCAATGGCAAGAGTACCTAAATAAGTTCAGTCTACTTAATTTATTCAAAAAAATAAATGCTGCAATATAAAAAATGATAATTTAATGATAATTTATATCTGCTTTCCGTATTATCAGTCATACCACTTTTTTCCCGCGTTTCATGGTTTCATGTTATCTTGGCCGGACTGTTCTTGCATAAAGAGCAAAATGTCCTGGGATTAGCATTTTGTACCCTGACTGGCAAATACATTCACTGTTGTATAAGTAGAACAGTCCTGTAAGTGATGGTTTTAGCATTTTCCTGTCTACTCGTAATTGCATATAGATCAATGTATTTTGTACTATGTTCTGCTTTCCTGTTTGGAAAAGACTCGTACTTAGCAGATTAAATTTAGCAACACATATTTGGGAATTGTTACATATGCATGATTATTATGGCCTAATGATTGTACTTTAAGCAAATACAAGCCCTTGATCCAAACTGTATCAATAATAACGAGTGTTGTAACCGAAACAAAACTTTGTGAAACACATTTGTTGCAAACTCGCAATGTTATCAATAACTTAATTGACAATGGACACCTCCCATTGTTAAGCACTATAAATTACATTTAGTATACATGGTCAAACTTTGGTTGATTGCACAGCCCCCAAAATAAGATAACTTAATAATATTATTGATAATTTAGATGGTTTTTTATTGGTTCCCCACATGCTCGGACACCTGTCAATTATGTATGCGCAAGTGCATAAGCATGTTTTATACTTGTTTGGCAGATTTGTGGTCTAGTGGTATAACACATGACTGTCATTCCAGGGATTGCAGGTTTGATTCCCTGCCTCATCACTTATATTAGTAATTGTCTTCAGAGAGGGACATTAAATGGCCAGGGTCCCCTGCGACAATGATATTCACTGGCGCATGTTGAAGAACCAGGGTAGCTCTAACCAGGGTTACATTCTGTCTGTGCACTGTGATCCAAACACCTAGTAATATGACTAATACTCTCACTTAACAAATGTGCCTCACCAGAGTATGATTACAAACAAACCCAACAACTTACAACACTTGTTGATGCAAAGAACAGTTATATATTTTACATCAGGAGTCTTTAAGATGTCTATAAATCTGTCAATACAGGCTCTTGAAGAATAGCTTGAAATATAGAGTTTCAAATTAACCTGCCTTTAATAATATAAATGCACTCTGCTTACTTGAGTTTAGAGCTGTTCATACATAGTTTAAGTATTCTCTTGTACTTGATTCCAACCATTTTTCATTGACATTTGAATGAAGTCTTGAGTGGTGTGACAGTTTATATATATATATATTTTTTTTTTAATTAATTTTATAATGCTAGTTGCTAAATTTATTTTACATCTTCTTTACAAAGAAAAGCGATGGCTACTTAAGAAGCATATGCATTGAGTGGAACCCATTTTGAATATCACATGATAGTTTGATTAGAAAACATTAATGGTTCTTTGATAGTATTAGGCCTGCTAACGATGTAGTGTAGTGGGTGTATTAATCACTTTCATTGCTAGCTTTAGTTTCACTTAGCATATTGCTCTCTGTTATTCTACTGACTTTTAAGACTGGTAGTGGGGAAAATATTTTCACACTTAAGTTCACCTCAGCACCATAAAATTATTTCTGCTACACATGATGAATGATATAGGTCAAAATACATTAAGTAATGAGACAACCTTTACTGGTATCATCTTTCAGGCTTATTAAAAAGTCATAGTCTTTCCTGTAATTATATATATGCTTTAAAAGCAGAACACAATTCAAACATAGTTTCAAGTAAGTTTTTGGAACACAGTATTCACACAAGGACAGATTAGGGTAACACAGTGCATGTATATCTAAATTATATATGCATCTCCTTCAGACTCGCTGTTTAGATGATTCATCAGATGATGAACTACCTGACATCAACACTCCCGATACCATAACAACTGCTGCCAAATTGGCTGGTACCATGAAAACGTCTGACTCAACTTCTGCTACCATGACAGCTACTAGCCTATTTGCTGGAACCACAGCTTCAGCTGGTGTACCATCCATTGTTACCTCAACAACTAACAATCATCCCGCTTCACCAGTGACAACTGCTGATGGTTAAGATACAACTGCTGATGGTTTAGATACAGGAACCCCAGACCTAGAGGTAATTGATTGCACAGCATATCAGTATTATTAGCTCCACAACTCAGATGATAGGGAAGCCTTGCCTTGTATCTGAAAAAAATGTTAAATGCCCCCCCCCCCGATTGTCAGAACTTTACCAGGTTGGCTTCCATACACTTTCACAGGTGTTATTTTGGCAATTTGGAACTCTTCTTTGACTTATAATCAATGTACATCAATGAAATTTGAACAGTATGGCATGATAAATTTGCAATATTAACAATATTTGATAGGCTATGGTAGCTGAAGCTGTCTCGCAGACTTTGTCATTGTCAGTGATATGCCTGAAGGAAGAAATAGATTAAGGTTAAGAAATTATTGATACATCATTCCTTGCCCTATGAATATTGCAGGTAACATTTTACCCACGTCATTATAACCCTGGAAGATTGAGTCTCCGGCAGCAGCGGGATAAATGTACTCCATGCTGGTACTGAAATTAAATTATTTAAGAAGAATTTACAGCTACAAAGTCAAAGCCTGACATGTGAACATACTTTGTTGTGTGAAGGAATGTCTTCTAGAGTTTTTCATACATTGCTACTTTGTACTAATTTAACAATAAATATTGTAGTTGTATATTAACAAGTATTTATTGCAATCACTGTGCATTAAGCTGTACTACTATACTGTTAAATCATTATTTTCATCTGCATTAACCCTTTACTCCATGGATACATCCATGCTATCTGATTAGGATATACACTGTTTGCCTTTAGATTCATTGGGTTATTTCTGACCAAGAAGTGAACACTGTAGATCCAGATCAGACGGCACAGATGTGCCGGCTGATCTGGATCTACACTGGTCGTCCATGTGATAAAAGCGTATCCATGGAGTAAGACATGTCACACGCAGTCTTGGTAACTGTTGGAATGGGATAAAATATATATTTATTATTTTGCCATATAGTTATTTAAAATTAACCTCTTCTTGTTTATTTGTAGACAGCACATGTATTCATGTATTTTCAGCAGTAACAGCAGCAAGAGTGTGATTGAAATTTGTGACAGTGAAGATGAAGAAATGTCCAGAGCAATAGAAGCGAGTCTGAATGAAATTCAGTCATTAAGGTAAATTTACACATTTTGTACAACCAAAAGATACGCTGAAATATTTCCTAAATCAGTGTCAAGATGCCTTAGCCAAAGGTCAGAGTTGCAGTATGCCATTTAAAAAGCACTATTCATCTTAATTGGCTTTGTTGCACTTCATCTTCTATTACAAAATGCAGGTTTGCAGAGCAGTTGAAAATAGGGGTACATTGTTGGGATCTGCATCGAACAGCCTAGTTAAAGTTTTGCATGATATGTCATTTTTTCAGTATCTACTAGGTCAGTATCTGTGAAGCTCACCTAATAGGTCTGCTGATCCAAGTTTTGTCACTTGTTTTGTAATACTACGAAAATTATTGCACTTTTTACTGAGAATGTTTAGTTTAAGTTTGGTCCATCTTTCATCTGTTAACAAAGCACTTTTTAACAAAATTAAATAGAAGTCAAAGTTTTGATCAGATATTCTTGAAATAACCCTTGTAAGGCACTGTTACCTGTCCCAAATGTACATATATGTAATTAGATTTTCTTTCCAGGAAAGAAAAAAATACAACTTCCATAGAATAGGTTCTCAAGGAGTACCGGGATGGAGCTGTTAAAAAGGATGTGAGGACTGATGTTATAGTTTTTCGCAGCAGAGTTCTAGAAAGCTCATTCAGGGCAATAACAAGGAAGTCATTCAACCCTAACGGACAACTCTACGTTAAATTCAGCGGGGAAATGGGGGAATATTATGGAGGCCCTCTGCGGGAATTCTTTAGGTAAAAAAGACTAGGAATCTGTTGCATTGCACAAATAAACTACTTTCAGA
Organism: Mya arenaria; assembly: GCF_026914265.1. Lineage (NCBI taxonomy): Eukaryota > Metazoa > Mollusca > Bivalvia > Myida > Myidae > Mya > Mya arenaria. The sequence continues at coordinate 33,974,337 of NC_069131.1, forward strand.
CTAGGGCGGTTAGAATATTTTTATACAGATTTCTCTTGACTTTAACACATACAAATGTTCTTGTAGGTGTTGACTGACCCTATAATTTTAGGCATGAAATCAGAAACAAAGATTTCAGTTTTAGCTCGTCTGTTTTTCGAAGAAAAAAGTCAGGCTATTGTGGTCACCGTGGCATAGCTGTCGTTGTCTGAGTCATGCAAAAACTTCAACCTTGATCTTAATTTAAAAAACGTTTAAGATATTACAAAGAAACTCGGTACACATGTTGATAGTGACAATATGCACATGTATATCAAAAACAACTTAATTTTTGGAAATTAAAAGCCATTTTTGATATTCAAATGAAGCTTGGTACACATGTTGTCAGAGACAATATACACATGTCTAGGGTTGGGCATAACTCTGACATAACTAATTATCAAGTTATTCTTGTTTTTATACCCCAAGGGCTTGGTGGTGGGGTCTATAAAGGAATCACCTTGTCTACTTTTCTCCATAACTCCAACTGTTTTGAGTTATTGACTTCAAACTTCATACACAGATTGATTGTGTTGCGGTAATGTGCAGTGCAAAGAATCATTCTGTATTTGGTATTTTTAGAGTTAATGCCCTTTGATTATATTTATACTTAATTTTTTACTCATCTCTGTAACATTAATGTTTTTGATGTATTGACTTCAAACTTCATACACAGATTGATTGTATTGAGGAGATGTGCACTGCCCTTTGATTATTTTTATACTTAAATTTTACTTTTCTCAAAAACTCTGAATGGTATTTTTAGAGTTTTTGCCCTTTGATTATTTTTATACTTATTTTTTGTGGGGACAAGCTCATTTTTCTCCATGACTCCAAAAAAATTACTATGCTTTTAATGACTAAAAAGAAAATTCAATGCCTGAGTTCACAGAGTTATGGTCCTTCTAAATTTAAATATCGTATGATATAGGACCATTCAATTCATTTCTATTAAAAAAGTTGGTGAGGTTTGGGGTATTCATGGCATCCAGTGTTAGCCCTATTTTGACTAAGAAAAAAAAAACGGACGAAAAGAAATGGACGAGCGTTGGAGTTTGCTCTGTGGCATCCTTGTTAAGATACAAGCATAGTGGTGCATATTATAAGCATTTTTATTGGTTGAATTTTATTAGAGTTATGGTCCTTTAATCATCAAAAATAGGCTAATTTGGGCAGGTCTGCACTTGTTTTCCCTCACAGCATGGCTCTTTTGTTTCAATATCAATCTACATGCAATATTGCAGTGTGAGGAGACCTAGTGTATTTCTAAATTTCATAATAATGCATAGATATTTTGGATGCATTTGTGTTTGTTTTCGTGCAGTGTTTCAATTTATATTTTTCGAAAGTTTGTAGAATTTCTTCTCATTCCTTATTTTACTTCATTTTATATCTGTTCAACTAAAAGACCAATAATTTATTTTTTACCCAAAGGCTTTCCTTGAAGGAATTAATGAATTCCTCATTATTTGATGGGCAAGAAGGCCAAAAGTATTTCTCACACGATGTAACAAGTTTGGATGAAGGAAAGTACAGACTAGCAGGAAGATTGGTAACATTGTCACTTGCACAAGATGGTCCAGGTTTACATAGTCTTAGTACTACCCTGTATGATCTCATGACAGGCTTGGACCCAGATATGTCATCGGCCAGTGTTCCAGAAGATATACAACATATGATTACACAGGTAAATATTAAATGTGTTGTTTAATCCAGCTTTTAACTTGATACAAGTTGGCACAAACAAAGGAGGAATTGAAATACAGTTCTTCAGATGTTACTTTTTTTATTTACTTGAGCACAAAATCTCTGCTTACCAGTGATGAAAGACTGCTGAGAAAAGATCAGATCGCAGAACTTGTTCGTTCGAAGACAAAAAATAAAAAAAAGTTGTCAAAACGTTCAATATGTGAGAGTGCAGCTTTAACATCAGAAATCACAATAAATGAGAAAAAAACAGATATCATGCATGTCAGAAAATAAATTACATAAAAAGCTGTTTAATTTCTGATAAAAATAGGATAGAAACTCTATCCCTAAACTATGACAAAAACAGTGCTATTACTTTGATATAAAGTCTTCTTAAGCATATATGTACAATGTTTTTGTCCTGAGTAATATCCCAAAATATATCATTATATAAATATTTACCCGAATGTTGACAATATGTACTGTCACACTGGAATCCATGCAATATTTATATTATTATACCGAACACAGTTACATTTATATACATATATAAGATTTTTACCATAACACAACTTTCAAGTGTAATCAATTTATTCTGTAATTATTGTTTGTTCACATTTAATAGCTGTCATTTTGATGCAAATGTCGTTTAGAAATAAGGCAAACACCGGTTGTAACCAGATTCACAATACATTTTAATAAGCGTTTACCATCTCAGAATTGGGGAAACTAAAAAATGCCTATTTTTAGAAGCGCATGCTATGTGGCGTGAGACCACAGTTATTTTTAATATATGTTTCATTTAGACACTAACCTGGCTTCTTACTTTAAAACAGTCCCAATTGAAAAACAAGTAACTGGCTGCTGTAGAACAATCCAAGACACAAAATTTAATAATAAGAAAACATAGTGTGGACTATTGCGTTTTCTCACAAAATTGAGTAGTAAGACATGACCCTGAGGTCAAGACGGAATAAGGCTACAAACAACCAATTTACAAAGTTCCACAGGCAAGGATTTTTCCAATTTTTACACTGAAAACTATCAGTTTTTGCAATACATTTTTTCAGAAACAGACTTCAAAACTCCTATAATTCATCTTAAGGCTATATGCAACACATACTGAAAGTTTGGCAATGATATATTAAACACTAATGAGACAAGTATTAGCACCTGTGGTATTTTCATAAAAAAGCAGAAACAGCCATTTCCCTCAAATGGTAAGCCGCAAACCTTTGAAGAGCCATTATTTCCTTATGCATTGGAATAATTTGACAAAGTAAAGTTTTCATTGTAGCTTTAATTAGTGTATATAGAACAGACCACAAAAAAATGGCCTGCCTACTCTTTTAAGATTTTTTTCTAAGCAAAATAAGGTTTTTCCACTTCATCGGCTTAGTGTTTTATATAAAAAATGACATAGAGCCAAATTGAAATGCTTCAACTTGTCAAAATTTTGCTTTTCTGGTCCACTTATATACAAAGGTAACAGAACTGTTCAGTTTAACAAAAGAAATTTAGTAATCATGTGTTATAGACAGTCTAAACACCACCATATGCCAAATTGTTTGCTTCTGGGACAAATGGCGCAACAAAGGAAATGGAAAAAACCCACCAAAACTGAAAGATTCATGACAACTGTTAGTGTTTTCATTATTGAGGTGGCTACATGATGTAGAAAATGCAGAGATAGCATTATTATGCCCATTTTTAAAAACTTTTTACTTTAAGTATCTGTTTTGAAGGCTAGATTTGGCATTAAATTCAGAGTACAGCACTTCACCATTGTCTATAAGTTGCTTATTTACTATAAATCTCACTCTTTGGAATCATTTACACACAAACAAGTACTACAGAGCTGCATCTCCTGGATTCAGATTGCAGGACTACCGCCGGGGGAAAAAGCCGCAGCTAACTGGAGCTTATTGGCACATCATGATCTGCAAGCAAGACACAAAAGCAATGTTTTACACTAATAAAACTATCTGCCACTACTGTTAAAGTTTGAAAAAGGCCTGTAAACACTCGTTTGAGGCACACACAATATTTTATGTAGTCATAAATGTGATAAATATGCAGAAAAGTTCATGAATTCAAGGGTTTTCAGGACAAATTTAATGAAATATATAGTCTTTTGGACATTTTGCAATCAGTTTTTAACAACTCAAAGTTTAATCTCATCTTATTGAGTACCCAGATGCAATTTGAAAGCATTAAAACCAGACATGCTTAGAATTTCTTCTTACTTCAACTTGGAGACGGTATTCCTTTCTCGGAAATCCTTGCCGAGAGCCGGTATGGAAAACCACACGAGACCACATTTTGACCAGCACTGGTTCTTGTCCTTGAAAATTCCTCTGTGGCTACAGCAACCAGGCTGGCTAATGAAATAAGCAATAAATTAGGGGTTTTAAGACATTTATAATGTATTAAGGTTGTTTTTTAATGCATGAAGGGAAAAGGCTCTAATCTTTATGAAAGCGGCTCACTTTTTATTTCTTTTGCCTTGAGAAATGTCAAGTTTTTGAATGTATAAGCTGAATAAATGAATGAATTATTTGAATATATATGAATGATTGATAGAACTGATTAATGAATTAATGAAATGTGGCATTATTTCTTTAAAATGGTGATCTCATTGTGTTGTTGTGATTGTTGAAGTAGATGTTTTCTTGTCCATAAACTGAAAATCATATGCACACTAATGCTTCAGTCAATTGTACCCACGCCCCCCCCCCCCAGGTCCAGGGGTTTACCGGAGAAAAGGGCCATGTTTTAACTTTCCAGGTGGCCCCGCAGGGCCAAGTGACCACGGTGGTTTTGCCATAGCGCCAAATTTAGCGGAGGTGCGAGGGCATTTGGCCGGGGTTTAACCATCAGTTCGTCCCCGCAGGGCGGGGATTTTACTCCGGGTAGGCTGGACTGAAAGTCACAGTCCCGGCTATTCCCCGGACCAGGGGGTGGGGCGTGGTTACAATTGACTGGTGCAAAAATAAAACATCATTCTGCATAAAATGTGTAGTAAGTTTTGATTAATTGCTTATAGAATTTGCAATTAATGTAATGTTTGCTTAAAAGAGCAAACAAAATGTGCGAATAGATGCACAATACAGACCAAAGACTAATACAAGTCAGCAGTTTCATTAGAAAATAATATTATTATCAAAGCCGCACCAGAAATGATTGACAAACAACATGAAAGAAATTAATTTCGGAATGGAACAAACAGTATCAATGGGCTTATATGACCAAACTTACTCACTTTATACTTCAGTTTAGAAACAATTTTCCATTATATGATCTTGAAGTGTTATCAAATTTTAGCATGTTGGCATGTTGGCATACACCAAGTAAAGCTCGGCGGGGTGGCAGGCGGGCTGTCTGGCTGTTTCATCATCATTTCCTCCCGGGTCTGTTTAAAATAAGAAAGGAAAATAACACAACACCTACCCAAACATACAATCATTGACACCCTTATAGTATATACAACATACTCAATTAACACATCTCTGGCCTACCAGTTTAAATTGATGGGATCCAATATTTATTTGAGAGCTGGCTGAAATTTTAAACAGTAAAAAATATCTCAATATGTTTGAAACAGTGAAAGATTGTTTTTATTGTTTATAAATGACTATAAATCACCACAAAGCATATATAATAAAAATGTTTTGAATTTTGCTATGTCTATGCTTTACTTATAATATTAGAGCTGGCATTGTAAATGTCTTGTTAATTTTACATAAACAATATCCCTTTTTAAGTAATTCATATAGGCTGTGTTTTAAGAACAAATTGAGAAGAAAATATTTCTCGACCATATTCTATCTCAAGTCGAAACAGCTGTTTGGAAGAGTAAATTGCACACTGCATGAAGAAAAATCACTGATCTACAAGCAATTGTTAAAAACTTCTGAAAAATATTGCAAAAACCGCCACTGTTTTTGTGCTGAACTGATGACCCCGCATTTTCTGATTAAATGCTCCCCTGTAAATCAAATTATGAATTACTAAACATTTGATTTCATTGTTTGTGCTGAAGTGGTTTTTCTGTTATTTCATTCATACATCTTTATCGCTTAAAGTATTCGCGAGTTATCTGCCCCACTCCGCCATGACAAAAATATTAATTCAATAAACATTTTTAATTTTTAAACTGGACATAATTACACTCAGGTTACCCACAATTGTGGCAGCAGTAAAAGAGCAGGAGTGCCTACATGTCGGCCTAAATGGTTAAAGGGACTGTGTTACAGATCGATGCCAAATTTATGATATTTTTCGACAATTTTCTTTTTTTTTTCGCTATTTTATCATCTGTGAGACAGCCCCTTTAATTGACGGACGAGTCTAGTCTGTGTGAGATGGAACCAGCTGCCCGTTTAACTCAGTTGGCAAGAGCGCCGTGGTAGTGTTCTTGTGGTCGTGAGTTTGAGCCCCACACCAGGCTCACTTTTCTTCTCAGGTTTACCATAATCATGCACAATGATTTTCAATGAAAAACGAATGTTTTTTTAGATTTAGTTTTCACAACTAAAGTTTTAACATTTTTATTCAATACTTTAATTTAACAATAGAATAAACGAAGTACACAATCGCACAGTTAACAGTTAGTTTGGCATCTATAGTGATGAGTCATAAATTATGACTTGAAGGTCATATCGATTGATGATGTGGATATCGATTGCATCAACTTAGCTTGTTTATTACGTAAAAACCAACGTTATGTCATTATGGTGTCCAAACAGCAACGTATGAACGATTGAACTTACAATAACAAGCATAATTCTTAGTTCAACTCACCGTGAAAACAACGTTAAATCCGTGTAATTGAATCATGATATTGATATATGCAAATCATTGTTTACATCAACTGTCGTAAAATGTGCAGAAATACATTTATCTTAATTATTTAGATATCCGGTTTAGACGGTAATTTTTAAGATGTGGGGTAAAAAAACAATTGTAATGACAAACCCTGTTCGGTTTGTATTATTATTGCAGAGTTATGAAATATAATTTCCGGTCAAAAGAAGTACTCTTTAGACGTGTATTCATAATATGTTTTCTCCACTCCTTTTATGGAAGTGACGAAGGTGAATTGTACATGTACCTCGGGTATTTCCGTATTGATTTTCATTGGTCAACGGAGGTCAAACCCCGCCCTAAACATGTACAATTTGCTTGCCGGCATGCACGCGCTTTATATGAACAATGTATGACGAGCTTTTCTGGTTCTCATTTTCACGGTTCAGTGGTGCCCAAATTTTTTAATGCCTATCACTCAGGCAAAAAAGAAGTAGTCCCTTGCATACACGTACAAACCGTAAGAGGACTTGTACAGACAAATGCTTCGCGTTTATCTTCAAGCCCGTAATGACTCTCACTTTATAGTTTTCTCTCTCGCACATTGCGTAAAAAAGCCTGAAGCGTTCTCCACCATTATGTCCATCCCAGGACATATTAAAGACGGTTCGTTAAATCAACTTAAGTAGAGGGTAACAAATGAAAGGTAAAAACAAAAGACCAACACGATTGGTGTCGAAAATGACATGATGAGTTATTAGTGATTTTTTACAATATCTTTCAACATCTAGTCCCTTTGACTCCACACATTTTTACCAGCCCAACTGCGTCCAAGCTCCGATAATGACACCAATCACGCAAATTATTACTTAAAACTCTTGTCATTCGAAATCATTTTATCAGTTACACCAACAGATGGAATATTAGTTCATTTCTTCTCTGATTCATTGAAACTCATATTAGGGTATGATAGACACTGAAGAGTAATCGTTGATTACTGTTTTTGATAACAAGATTAAGTCCGTCTCTAAGTTGTTGTGTAGGTATCCGTTATGTTACTTTCCACCGAACGTCGCATTAAAAAATGACTTTGTTCCCAATTGCACGCTATGAATCGTACAGGGTAACCGGGATGCACGCATGATATTATTATCCGATATTTAAATCATGGTTTATACGTACATCATATTGAGAGTACCATTTACATTTACTTCCTATTATCATGAACACGCCGCCTCTCTTTATATATAGAGAGAGAGATTAGAGAGGCAAAATAAATAGCTATTACTTTGGAGAGTACCATTTACATTTAGAATGGATTACATGTTATATAATCACAGAGCATAAACTGATGGATTTATAGAAATGTGAATACGTAAATTATATTTGACATTCAAAACATATTTTGTAAATAAAATAAATGTAATTAATGTAATACAGGAAATATAGTTAAAGTGACACTCTTATTCAAAATCAATACATACACATAAACAACAAAAACAACTTTTTAGTGATAAACTTTTAGGTACTTACTGAATTAGCTGAAAAATATAAACTGATTGGTGAGTGCTAAAATATTAACTGTGATGTACTATCGTCGATAAAAGAAGAAGAAAGTTTATTCAAGGAAGTATAACACAATATATATATTTGCAATAGGCCAACATGACCCGTGATCAAATTCATCAAATATAATGGCTTACGTGTACAAATACAAATAGCGAATATGTAAACTATAAACAAGTGTAATTGTATCAAATAAATCCCAACTGTACCTCAATAGTTTGATATACATATCATAAATAAATAAATGAACTAAACTATGAAATAATATATTTGTATCATTTTATTAACAACAGCATCTATAGAATTTGATAAACATATAAAAGACACCTGACTTATGCACTATAGCCATGCATTTAAATAACTAAACGGAACCAAAACTATAAAACTTCTTGCAAAATAACTCAAATAATGCATAATTTCGTAATGACGTTTGAAATATTCTGTCTTTACTATAATGTCTAAATAAAACAATAATACAACCTGCATATGATTTGTATTAAATGTGAAATTTAATTATTTTACAAAATGTACTACTAATGAATTATATTATTTTAAGTACATACGTGTCTAACTTTAATGAATGCTCTACAAAAGCGATCATTTCTAGGAATATTTGTCCATCTTCCAGTCTCAACCGAGAGCCGGTGTGATGACAGTCGTTATTTTATATTTATTAATGTGTACATTCTCGAAATAAGACTGAAACTCAAAATTTGCAAACACTTAATAGAACGACGCTCTGGTTGAGTTTTCTAATCTGCCGTGCCAGTTTTTGATAAAGATATCCTTTTTTCCCACCTCATATAAGTAGATCCAATAATTTAACCATGCTAGATATTCTTATCTTGCCCACGGGCGAAGATAAAATGCCCGTAGGGAACTCCTTTTTGATGGTCACCACATTGTAATTACCTCACTTGTTGAAGACTGTCGTCAGTAGCATCAAAGAAATCTTGTCTTATGGTAATATTTAAAATGCTGATTAATAATTGCTCCCTTCAAATGTCACCATAAAACAGTTTTCACGCACCATTCAAGAAATAATGCTTCATTCTCCTTAGAACTATTTAAAAATACCGATTTGACTATTAACATAAACTGGATCACTGCGCGGATATCCTTGACAACCACGAGCTATTGCATATCCATACGCAATTATTTTCACTAAGCACAAAAGAGTTCCAGCAAAAAATACATTTTTACTTAATTTTGTTTGACTGAGGTGGGAGAAAAAGTATCTACCATAGCCGCCCGTGTAAGATAGGTTCATCCCGACCCTCGCGCAGGATGTTTTTCGGAAACTCGGTAAACCTCGTTTCCGCAAAACACCCTACGCGCAGGTCGGAATGAACCTATCTTACACTCTCGGCCATGGAAGATACTTATAATCTCAACGCTGAAAAATACTGATAAATGTTTTTGCGTTGCCTACCCCTTGGGCAATACAGACTTCATGAAAACCATAATTACACAACATATTTTTAACATTTACTGCCCAATTAATTTTTCCTATTTTCAATTTCATTTAACATCGTTTTATGATGGATTCATACTAATGATTGCATAAGTATTACAATATAAACTACCCGGACACTACAAGCATCCTCGATCTTAACAGCTTGTTAAAGGTGTCAGTGGTCAAAGCCTGCCCCCAATATCACGAAAATACTTAAGTCAAATCTCAAACTCAGTCTCAACACATTTTATCACATAATATTACAATTTATTAAAAATCATATATGTTTTTTTAGTTTTATAAGCGTGTTCTATCATAGAATATGCTGATAAAAGCCTTTGGTCGAATTCCAAGGTAAATATATTCTACTGTCAAAAATGTATTTGCGTATGATTCTGTATTCTTTATAAAATACTCAAGTATATTTATGCTCTAGAATTAGTTTTCTTTGAAATATTGATAAAATCTTTTTATCAACACATTCTATGAGAAAATACGTTTTCGAAAAGTAAAAAACATGCACGATTTTGAATCATACTATGCTTTTATAAGGTTAAATGAGTTGAGACTGAGTTTGAGATTTGACTTAAGTATTTTCGTGATATTGGGGCCAGGTCTACATTTAATGATAAACATATGGCAAATGACACATACTATTTTCCAAACAAGTTACATCATCCTGTTTTCGTTTCACTTTAAGTGACGATAGTATCCCAAATGATCGGACCCAACAAAAAGACAAATCTAAGAAAATCCGATGTTATAGATATTTTGGGTTCAATACAATTTTTATCGGGTGTTTTCATGAGATGTAAGACGTACTGAAAATTATGTTGAAATAGGTAGGCAAATGCCGAGCAACATTTTGTAATAAACGTATGCAGTGTTTTAGATCGTGTTGGAGCAATTGCAAAACAGAAAACGTGGGGGGGGGGGCAGAAGGACAGCATGACATGATTTTGACAATGAGGGATTAGCAAAGGTGTATTATATATATTTGTATTTTTTAATAATCTTTCAAAACTGAAAGGTGAAAACATATAAGACATTTATCATAACAAGTTGAGTCTATTAGTTGTTTTGTTGATTATTAGTTTTTGTCATTGAAGTTGGGAAACAGCAGATAATCCATGCCGCACCTTCTCCTGCAGGGCAAAGTTAAAAAATAATATTACATACGGAGGCTAGTTCTATACAATTTTTTCAACATTGTCTTAAGCATACGGCGTTATTTTAATTAAAAAAACGCGAAATTCACAAATATTAACTAGACCATCATTTTTTTTCTTCTTTAAATTCTAAATAACAAAATCAAAATTTCAGCTAGATGTTTATTATTTACACGAAAATATGGTCAAAACTATCACTATGACATTATATTATGCAAATAGATTAGAACCCGTGTTATAATCAATGTAAAAGAAAGTACCCAGCAAGCAAAGAAGCGAACTTGTTGCTATATGTACAAATTTGGCAGCAAGACAGTGACTGCATCTGAGTTATGAGCTACGGAATCTAGTGCATCGTTTTTGAGTTTTGTGCAGCTATGACGTCGACGACACTCTCGATGTCGACGTAGACGCCAAGGCCGTGACAAAACATCGAGTTTGTCTTTGATAAACAGAAGAAAAAATAAAATGAAAATCAATTTCAATAATTCCCTTTTATTAATGGTGGGATGAATCGTAGCTTCACAATAAAAATAAGAATGGCAATACAATATTGGTATACAATATGTAGGTGTTTTCTGAAAGTTGTAGTTGAAGGGGACCAGATAAAAGTCTGCTAAAGATGACCATTAATATATAATGGAAAGTATATCTTCTAAATTTTAGGAAGATCATTAAGTACATATGTATATAAACACATTAGGTTGCCTTTTGGTGACACAATAGATATAAGTTAATTTTGCTGTCCCTTTATTCTGTTTCTTTATCTCTAAACTTCTTGAGAAGTGATAATACCTGCACCTGTGTTAAACAATCAGTTTATTCAGCTTGTGGTTTTAGGCGACGTTAGTTCTTTGGAGGTTTTGTAAACAAGTTCCGTTAACAATAAGTTTGTTCACAGCTGGTGATTTTTGTTGACGTTTAGTCTTTGTTGTTATTGTAGTCTAGCATTTTTAAACACTAAATCGATCATAGTAGAATATGCTGAAATAGAAAGTGCCAGTGTTGTTATTTCCTGAGCATCGTGTTAGCGTATAAGTGAATCCCTGGATTTCTTATTGAAATATCCAATTCACAATCAGGGCTGACACCTTCTGTAGCTCCAGCTTGTCCCGTTGTAAACAGTCCGGTGTAGGTATCACTCCTATCACTTTCCTCCGTGTGGGTGGTTTTTAATGTTTCGTATGGTCCTCGCTCATGTTTTTCAACTCCTAAAACATATAAAGACTGTCCGTTCAATCTAAAAACTTCAATGTTTCATTTCAATTTTTATAAAATGGTGTTATGGTACAGAGCCTAAAATATGTCTTCTAACTTATTTGAAAGCAATCGGTTAAAGGTCTAACACACCCTAAACAATAACCACGCAACATTACAATGCCACAAACATTGATTGCGTTGCCATAATAAAACATATCAATTATTATCGCCTGACAACGGTCAGTTAAACCTGACTTCCCCGGGTAATAGTCTTGTCAAAGCTTCAAACAAACGTTTTGAATGCATTCATTGATTTCAGTTTAAAAGTCTATTATGTTATCCCTGAAAACGTTGCGTCGTTAAATCTATAACAAAGCAGTTTTTATCAAAAAGTGGCATTAAAGAAAAAAAACATCAGATAGCGAGTTCCTTTTTGTAAAATCTAGAAGACGAAAATAACTCTATATCGATCAACTGCAGTAAGTGATTTTTATTGTTTAATTTTGTTCTGTCAAATTGGAATAACTTGTAAGATTATAACTTTTATCAACATATTTTTAACGTAACGGCTCTATTTAATTTGTTGTTTATCGTTGGTCATATTTATTGGCTTCTGTTCATAACGGCACGTACATTTAACGATAACGGTAATAGTATATTTACAGCGTACTTCGTAGTATGTATCATAAGTCAAGGGTTCTTAACAATTGCAAAGCAATAAAAACGCATTCGATATATATTTCGAGAAGTTCAGTATTTCATAAAAATACATATGCCGAATATTGCTTTTACACGCTGAACTGAGTAATTGTTTTAAAAAATGTTTAATCTAGTATATGTCAAATTGGAATAACTTGTTTGATGACCTTTTTATCAACGTATTTTTCGCAACACCTCTATTCAATTTAATGTTCAACGTTTGTCATATTTATTGGTTTCTGTTCATAACAATGCGTACATTTAACGCTAACGGTAGCAGTATATTTACAGCGTACTTCGTAATATGTATCATAAGTCGAGCGTTCTTAACAATTGCAAGGAACAAAAACGCATTCGATATATATTTTGAAAAGTTCAACGTTTCATAAAAAAAATCATATCGTTTTTAGTTACAAAATAAGTAGCAAGGCCTACTTCTCTACACTAAGATTTTCTCAGTACATTTTTCCACATAACAGATATTCAGATAAACAACACATGTTCATATAAATTTAACTATTTTACTATAAAAACACCTTCGCTTGATATTTAATTTTATGTTTTTGAGATGGAAGAAACTGATGACGGTATAACTCGTTGCCCAATCCCTTTGCAAGTGTGATAATAGTTTAGTTGTTTCAAATGCTATACAAGTTATCATTTGCAACTCAGTCGATGAAATAAATATATTTCGATAACGATAACTTTACTAATACATTACCATTGTTCGACACTGCAGCAAACACAACTGGCTGAGATGTAGGTATTTCGCCACTGATTTGTTCTGCATCTCTTGGCTTATTGCAGCATAATTTGCTCCTTTGAAGATAAAACCACGAAACAATGAAACTAACCATTCAGAAAAAAAAAATATATATACTAAACTATTTTGCTAAATACAAGACATACCAAATTGTATTATGAATAGTGTTCGGTATTTATAAGTATTTACAAAATACCTTTGTTTGCTTAGGATGAAAAAAACGACAACAGCAATCACTACAAGAACAGCACCAACTACACCACCAACAGCCGCCCCAAAGTTTGGTCCATCTGTCTCTGAATGTTCATCGTTTAGAGCTGAAGGTATATGTAATTGAACATTTTTGTTTTTCATGTGAAAAAACATTCTAATTGAATTACACATCAAAACATGAAGATTAATTAGTAAAAGAATAGTAAAAAAACTTCTACGTATGACTTAATGAGACTAATTCCAAGCTAGGGATGGTGTGCAGAATATTAACAGCAATAATACACACAATGACGACTAGCTGGACGCTACCATTACGAAGGATGAAGTTAAATGTGTTATTTAGCAGTTAAAGTCAGAAAGGCGCCTGGTCTTGATATGCTTATTGTACAAATCATATATACTATACAATTATTTTTACTTATAATATTGATTTCAGGCATTTGTAATGAATAACAAAATTGATATGACAATAACTATACTGTTGAAAATCAATGTCTAATAAAAGTGTTAATAATTAAAAATATATATATATATAATTATTTAAAATCTTATCAATATAACATAATTTTTTTATTAATTGAAACATGTATGCATATTTATCTCATGGCTATGTATTATAAAGTATTGTACCAACGGCATGTTTGTCTACACATACTTAAACATCCGTGCATTTTGTCAGAAATTAAATCAAATGTATAATCTTTCAATTCGTTATTCTACAATGCTTACTTGGCCGGTATTCACGAATAAATGGGGATTAAGTTTAGGTTTGAGAATAATATCGTATGTCAAGGTTGTTTGAGCCGAAATAATACGTCATTTTTTTGAAGAAAGATAAATAACACCACTGGCAGAACTTACATGTACTCAAACAGTCGTGACCGTACCTCCCGTCTACACAAACGTCACATGTGTCCCCTTTGTAATATTCTTTACAATCACAATTTCCATTGATTGAAGTGCAATCATCGAGTACACATCCAGGATTACATGGCTCAGAACAGCTCAATCCGTACCGACCCTCAATACAAGAGTCACATTTTTCGCCTCTGTAATTTGTATTACAGTTGCATGTTCCATCACGTGAACTGCAGGCTCTCCCCTCACAACCCTGGCTGCATTGTAAAGAGCAGTTTGCTCCATACAGACCATCTTCACACGAATCACATGTGTTTCCTGTATAATTCGATTTACAGCGAAAACACGTTCCATTATTGTAACATATATTGCTAGCGCATCCAGAAGAACAATTCTTGTCACATTTACTGTCCAATCCATATGATCCGTCTTTGCAAGAAAGACAGTTGGTAATGTTGGTACATCTGCATGTTAGAGAAATGCACTGCAATTCACAGTTTTGTCTTCTGTCCCAATATCCAATTTCGCACCCCTCACAGGCTCGTTCGGACGAGCAAAAACAATGACGATAAGTGCAGTTATAACTACAGCTATCCCCATGTTTTCCAGGAAGACAAAGCCCACAAATAGCATTAATAAAATATAAAATAATTGCAAATATATAAATTACCATTATGGTTTGTATTAATGACCAAGTTAAATATAAGGATATCAAACCATGCTATTTAATACTCCAACTTAATTCCGATCTAACATGTTCCTCATTTATAAGCATACTGTACACTTCTTCATTTGATATTTGAAACCAACTCTTTTGTTATGCCTGATCAGGAAGTAAAACGAATACTGAAAGCCCTCCCAATAGAACAGGGTTATGTCAAATATGTCAGATAAATAAGTATTTTATGTGGTGATGTAAACCTTTATTCACTACAATAGTATAAAACACCGACAACTGCTGAAAAATAAATGTTTTGTATCCGTTGAAGGGTAAAGATGAGTGAGTGAGTGAGTGAGTGAGTGAGTGAGTGAGTGAGTGAGTGAGTGAGTGAGTGAGTGAGTGAGTGAGTGAGTGAGTGAGTGAGTGAGTGAGTGAGTGAGTGAGTGAGTGAGTGAGTGAGTGAGTGAGTGAGTGAGTGAGTGAGTGAGTGAGTGAGTGAGTGAGTGAGTGAGTGAGTGAGTGAGTGAGTGAGTGAGTGAGTGAGTGAGTGAGTGAGTGAGTGACGGAGCGAGCCTGTCTGAGATGATTGCTATAGTAGCTGGTTTAAGCCGTCAGTGTTTTCATATACCGTATAAAGGCGGCACGGAAATATTTATCTCGTTTATCTTGTATGTAATGTGTTTTGCTGTATTAATTCTTTGTTTGTGGCTTTTAACTTGTAATGCTAACACTTTTGTGTTCATGATGGGACAGGTGCGATGTTATATCCATTTAACTAGTTTAAGCCCCAGTAGTCTCATGTTCCAGTAACCCCATGTTTTACTGACCGTTTCAAATACAAATAATGTCACATAATAACACCATTTTAGATTAGTGAGCCATGGACTGTAATCGAAGATTTTTCACCGACAGGAAAACAAATTTAATTTCTTCCAATAAAAACACCATTTTCTCTCATTGTTTCCAACTCAAGTATTGTATGATATTGACATGTCATTGCTGCTTTTTAAAACGGGATCAAACCTCAATGCAGTCAATCAACGTGCAAGACTGCCCTCTATAAATATCTTCTAAACAAATTCAAGTCCACGTACATTTGTTTGTGTATTGTAATCACGTGACTAGTGAAAATATTCATTGGCGTTTAACAATTATGAATATGTATGTCAAGGTGTTTTTTTCGTCATTTGCTAAACAACAATTTACCAACGGCAATATGGTTCACAAAAGCTAGAATATCAAAACATGCCTATTGGAAACTGATACAAGAAATATTTCAACTTAAAACAGGACAATGTTCTCCAATATGGTTCAAAGAAGAAAAGCAAGCCTAAAACCATAACGCTTCCATGATATTTACAATGCAATGTTTATAATCTCAAAAGAAATATTATTGTCTTGTGAATTAATTGATAAAGGTTATGCAAAAATGAACATATAGTCATGTTTCTATGTCATTGCAGCACAGTGGCTGTCATAGTTCCACAGTTAGAAGTCCCAGCCTTGGCCTGCCATAATCTGTCCCTCTGGGTATCCCTACGTACGTTGTAATACACAGGGGTATCGGATCCGTAAAACTGTTACTGCAAGAACTTATTTGTTTTCATTTCTTTTTAATACTTACTATCAGAATGCATGACTGAATTTTAAAATATCCAATCATAATGCTAGCTCCATAATAAGCTGGTATATCAAAACTTGCCTATTGGAAACTGTTAACTCCCATAACACATTCATATGCTCCATTAATTAACCTGTATAAACAAAAAATGTTTACTTGTTTTGTACAAATATCTAATACATCCCTAATGCTCGTGTACAAAAACAATGGAATACATGTAGACATCAAAAAGCACAAAATAATTGCAAAAGTAAAAATAACCATCATGGTGATAGTTTATGCATGTTAATTAAAATTATAAGGAGATAAATTTCAATATTATTTAATCCCAAACATAAAACCGATCTGTTTTAATCTGTATTGAATAGACTACAGTAGATTTCCACTACTTCATTTGATATTTGAAACCAAACGTTTTATTATGAATGACGAGGAAATAAAATAAAAAGGATTACTGAAAGTCTTCCCAAAACAACTTTATTGGGTTTATGTTGGATTATTTTGAATACACTCCTACGCACAGGGTAAAGAAGGTAGAAAATTCAGCTCTCTAAATACTTATAAAATAATGCTCACCATGAGCCAATTTCTGACCACTGTACGCAAGAGTATATACGTATTTATCACATGATTACCCTTGTTTTCCGTGTAATATACAGATTACAAATATTTTTATCTTATGTGTAAGATAACCTATCAGACATTTCTATTGGCCAGACTAATCACACGCAACCTATATATCCCTCCGCATTGTTTGCAAACAAAATGGTTTAAATGCCAACAAATACTTACCGTAATAATGAAGCTGTAAGACTTCTGGGAGAGAAATGGCTAACGAATCATAGTGTCAGAAAGCATCTTGTACAAAAACATTCTGATAACAATGTTCCGCCAACCAGATAATGCAGATTACTAGTCACAGGATTATCCAGACAGTCAACAAATACAGCCACAATAGTGACAAACACCACAAGAACATTTCAAACATCTCCATCTTGACCAACACAAGCAATATGCAATCATTGCCATTTGCTTGCCAATTTAATCAGCTGTTGGTTACCGAAAACACAAATACGAATTCCGCAGCACAGACATCTCATTACACATCCCATGGCGGCTAGAACATCATGTTCTATGGAAACATTCCTGGTGGAAATTAACTTTTTCAACATCAACATTCATGCAGTACAGAGTAAGGCTTCGCAGTTATCATCTGCATGTTGTGAAACACCATGTACACCAAGAAAAAGCTGCAAAATCATCGTAGAAAGCGACAGAAAATAACTTTTAAATCCGTGCACACAGTAAAACTTGACAGACCAATGTAGGTCACATACACCTCGTCCATGAATGTTATTAGTAAGCTCGCCAGAGGCTCGCTTACTAACAAATTTCATGAACTCGTTTAATAAAATCTTGTATTAAATGACACCTCGTGTCAGATCCTAAATGTGTGTTATGTAATCAACTTTTCTTCAATACAATCGTGTAAATGCCAGCAACGTTAAAAAAGAGGTATATTATGTTCCCATTCAATGGTAGAGCCATGTTATATGTAGAATTACGATGAATCTTTATAACGAACCCAGTAACTTACAATTGACGAAGACCCTGCTTAAGGGCACAATGTCAAAGCCAAACAAGCAATGCGGTTACAAATGGACCCTTTAGTGGAAATTGGTTTACGGATTCCTTTACATTATTGACACTTTTATTAGAGATGAAGATTCTCAAACATAACATTTTCATACAAAATAACTTCACTGAATGATATACTTTTCAATCATTTGAATGCATTGAGATCAAACAATGTAAATTTCAGCTATAACATTTAGTATGTAACTACAATATACTGAGAACTACGCATAAATATCGTCATTTGAATAGGTTGTTGTAGTCGTTTGTATTGAAGAGAAATATTTACCTCAATGCAGTAGTATAACATATTTTTTTTACCACATTCTTTGTTTTGTCCTTGTTGAAAAGTAGTATTGAGACAAGCCCCGATGATGGAATCATGCGAATGGTTGCATAGATATTACATTATAAACAACACGGACACACCAAGCATCCTCGATCTTAAATGCTAGTTAAAGGAGACAGTGGTTAAAGCCTGGTCTACATTAAACGATAAACACATGACAACAGACACATATTATGATCCAAACTAGTTACACTATCCTTTCTCCGTTTCACTTTCAGTGACGATTATGTCCGGAATGATTGTACTCAACAACTACATCTTAGGAACAAGGCAACTCTAAGATAATCCGATATCATAGATGGTTTTGGTTCAATAAATTTTTGATCGGATGTGTTTATGAGATATGAGATGTTCTGAAAATTATGTTGAAATGGGTAGGCAACTGTCAGTGTTGTAATTTCCTGATCATCGTGTTAGCGTATAAGTGAATCTCTGGATTTCTTATTGGAATATCCAATTCACTAGAATCAGGGCTGGTACCTTCTGTAGCTCCAGCTTGTCCCGTTGTAAACAGCCCGGTGTAGGTATCACTCCTATCACTTTCCTCCGTGTGGGTGGTTTTTAATGCTTCGTATGGTCTTCGCTCACCTTCTTCAACTCCTACAACATATAAAGACCGTCCGTTCAATCTAAAAACTTCAATGTTTCATTTTAATCCTTATAAAATGGTGTTATGGTACAGAGCCTAAAATTAGTCTTCTAACTTATTTGAATGCAATCGGTTAAAGGTCTAACATACCCTAAACAATAACCACGCAACATTACAATGCCACAAACATTGATTGCGTTGCCAAAATAAAACATTATCAATTATTATCGCCTGACAACGGTCAGTTAAACCTGACTTCCCCGGGTAATAGTCTTGTCAAAGCTTCAAACAAACGTTTTGAATGCATTCATTGATTTCAGTTTAAAAGTCTATTATGTTATCCCTGAAAACGTTGCGTCGTTAAATATATAACAAAGCAGTTTTTATCAAAAAGTGGCATATGTATAAGAAAAAAACATCAGATAGCGATTTTCTTTTTGTAAAATCTAGAGGACGAAAATAACTCTATATCGATCAACTGCAGTAAGTGATTTTTATTGTTTAATTTTGTTCTGTCAAATTGGAATAACTTGTAAGATTATAACTTTTATCAACATATTTTTAACGTAACGACTCTATTTAATTTGTTGTTTATCGTTGGTCATATTTATTGGCTTCTGTTCATAACGGCGTGTACATTTAACGATAACGGTAATAGTATATTTACAGCGTACTTCGTAGTATGTATCATAGTCAAGAATTCTTAACAATTGCAAAGCAATAAAAACGCATTCGATATATATTTCGATAAGTTCTGTATTTCATAAAAATACATATGCCGAATATTGCTTTTAAACGCTGAAATGAGTAATTGATTTAAAAAATGTTTAATCTAGTATATGTCAAATTGGAATAACTTGTTTGATGACCTTTTTATCAACGTATTTTTCGCAACAACTCTATTTAATTTAATGTTCAACGTTTGTCATATTTATTGGTTTCTGTTCATAACAGTGCGTACATTTAACGCTAACTGTAGCAGTATATTTACAGCGTACTTCGTAATATGTATCATAAGTCGAGCGTTCTTTGCAAAGAAACAAAAACGCATTCGATATATATTTTGAAAAGTTCAACGTTTCATAAAAAATCATATCGTTTTTAGTTCCAAAATAAGTAGCAAGAGCCTACTTCTCTACACTTAGATTTTCTCAGTACATTTTTCCACATAACAGATATTCAGATAAACAACACATGTTCATATAAATTTAACTATTTTACTATAAAAACACCTTCGCTTGATATTTAATTTTATGTTTTTGAGATGGAAGAAACTGATGACTGTATAACTCGTTGCCCAATCCCTTTGCAAGTGTGATAATAGTTTAGTTGTTTCAAATGCTATACAAGTTATCATTTGCAACTCAGTCGATGAAATAAATATATTTCGATAACGATAACTTTACTAATACATTACCATTGTTCGACACTGCAGCAAACACAACTGGCTGAGATGTAGGTATTTCGCCACCTATTTGTTCTGCATCTCTTGGCTTATTGCAGCATAATTCGCTCCTTTGAAGATAAAACCATGAAACAATGAAACTAACCATTCAGAAAAAAATATATATATACTAAACTATTTTGCTAAATACAAGACATACCAAATTGTATTATGAATAGTGTTCGGTATTTATAAGTATTTACAAAATACCTTTGTTTGCTTAGGATGAAAAAAACGACAACAGCAATCACTACAAGAACAGCACCAACTACACCGCCAACAGCCGCCCCAAAGTTTGGTCCATCTGTCTCTGAATGTTCATCGTTTAGAGCTGAAGGTATATGTAATTGAACATTTTTGTTTTTCATGTGAAAAAACATTCTAATTGAATTACACATCAAAACATGAAGATTAATTAGTAAAAGAATAGTAAAAAAACTTCTACGTATGACTTAATGAGACTAATTCCAAGCTAGGGATGGTGTGCAGAATATTAACAGCAATAATACACACAATGACGACTAGCTGGACGCTACCATTACGAAGGATGAAGTTAAATGTGTTATTTAGCAGTTAAAGTCAGAAAAGCGCCTGGTCTTGATATGCTTATTGTACAAATCATATATACTATACAATTATTTTTACTTATAATATTGATTTCAGGCATTTGTAATGAATAACAAAATTGATATGCCAATAACTATACTGTTGAAAATCAATGTCTAATAAAAGTGTTAATAATTAAAAAATATATATATATAATTATTTAAAATCTTATCAATATAACATAAAGTTTTTATTAATTGAAACATATATGCATATTTATCTCATGGCTATATATTATAAAGTATTGTACCAACGACATGTTTGTCTACACATACTTAAACATCCGTGCATTTTGTCAGAAATTAAATCAAATGTATAATCTTTCAATTCGTTATTCTACAATGCGTACTTGGCCGGTATTCACGAATAAATGGGGATTAAGTTTGGGTTTGAGAATAATATCGTATGTCAAGGTTGTTTGAGCCGAAATAATACGTCATTTTTTTGAAGAAAGATAAATAACACCACTGGCAGAACTTACATGTACTCAAACAGTCGTGACCGTACCTCCCGTCTACACAAACGTCACATGTGTCCCCTTTGTAATATTCTTTACAATCACAATTTCCATTGATTGAAGTGCAATCATCGAGTACACATCCAGGACTACATGGCTCAGAACAGCTCAATCCGTACCGACCCTCAATACAAGAGTCACATTTTTCACCTCTGTAATTTGTATTACAGTTGCATGTTCCATCACGTGAACTGCAGGCTCTCCCCTCACAACCCTGGCTGCATTGTAAAGAGCAGTTTGCTCCATACAGACCATCTTCACACGAATCACATGTGTTTCCTGTATAATTCGATTTACAGCGAAAACACGTTCCATTATTGTAACATATATTGCTAGCGCATCCAGAAGAACAATTCTTGTCACATTTACTGTCCAATCCATAAGATCCGTCTTTGCAAGAAAGACAGTTGGTAATGTTGGTACATCTGCATGTTAGAGAAATGCACTGCAATTCACAGTTTTGTCTTCTGTCCCAATATCCAATTTCGCACCCCTCACAGGCTCGTTCGGACGAGCAAAAACAATGACGATAAGTGCAGTTATAACTACAGCTATCACCATGTTTTCCAGGAAGACAAAGCCCACAAATAGCATTAATAAAATATAAAATAATTGCAAATATATAAATTACCATTATGGTTTGTATTAATGACCA
This sequence comes from Mya arenaria, assembly GCF_026914265.1. Taxonomy (NCBI): domain Eukaryota; kingdom Metazoa; phylum Mollusca; class Bivalvia; order Myida; family Myidae; genus Mya; species Mya arenaria. The sequence continues at coordinate 33,996,851 of NC_069131.1, forward strand.
AGTTAAATATAAGGATATCAAACCATGCTATTTAATACTCCAACTTAATTCCGATCTTACATGTTCCTCATTTATAAGCATACTGTACACTTCTTCATTTGATATTTGAAACCAACTCTTTTGTTATGCCTGATCAGGAGTGAGTGAGTGAGTGGGTGGGTGGGTGGGTGGGTGGGTGGGTGGGTGGGTGGGTGGGTGGGTGGGTGGGTGGGTGAGTGGGTGAGTGAGTGAGTGAGTGAGTGAGTGAGTGAGTGAGTGAGTGAGTGAGTGAGTGAGTGAGTGAGTGAGTGAGTGAGTGAGTGAGTGAGTGAGTGAGTGAGTGAGTGAGTGAGTGAGTGAGTGAGTGAGTGAGTGAGTGAGTGAGTGAGTGAGTGAGTGAGTGAGTGAGTGAGTGAGTGAGTGAGTGAGTGAGTGAGCCTGTCTGAGATGATTGCTATAGTAGCTAGTTTAAGCCGTCAGTGTTTTCATATACCGTATAAAGGCGGCACGGAAATATTTATCTCGTTTATCTTGTATGTAATGTGTTTTGCTGTATTAATTCTTTGTTTGTGGCTTTTAACTTGTAATGCTAACACTTTTGTGTTCATGATGGGACAGGTGCGATGTTATATCCATTTAACTAGTTTAAGCCCCAGTAGTCTCATGTTCCAGTAACCCCATGTTTTACTGACCGTTTCAAATACAAATAATGGGCGATATTAATTTTCATTTTTTTACGATTTAGGGCCTGCTGTATGTTTACTTATGCATCGCATACCGTTGATACAAATAAATGTTCTACTCCACACAATTGTTCACAGTTATAGCTCTATTGCGTCACATAGTTCCATATCATCCCAGATACAAATTATGGCTCTTGTTCCATAAAGTAAGTTTTGCTAAAGGGCAACTGAGAGTAATACTCATATTCCAGTACCATCCATTCAATGGACTTCATACTGCACAATTGTTCAAAGGCATAACACAATAAGAATGGAATAAGGACTTGTTTCGTGCAACAACAAAAGCACTTTACTTGAGAGCAACAACAACAACAACATTGTTCTTTGCGTGCCACAACAAAGTCACTAAGTCTTCTAGGAACTATTCAAAACGTTTGTATCGGTTTACATTTACTGTCATTCAATACCATTTGCTTTCATCCATCTATAAACAACGAAGCAATTTTTGGTAATTACAGTTTGATTGTGCGCAATTTCAAAAGCGTTTTGCACAAAGTTTCGTGAACGCCAACATAGTGTTCCAATATCTTAAGTTGTATTCAAGTACAAAAATGACACAATACACTGATATTTTAGGAGTCCCATTAGATTTTATTCTATCAATATTCAATTCTCATATGTAAATTAAGAATACTTAATATTGCATCTGCCAGATTCACCATGAGATTTAACCTTATGTTCGATCGAAACGTAAACTATAATGTCCTTCATTTAGCAGTGTTAACAAAGGTAAAATATCGACGGGCATGTGTCACGGCGATAACGTTCAGAAAATGATCTGCATTCATTTAAAGCTAACACTCCGCGAACTATGTGTGTTCCTGTTATATCGAAGAGCATATTCTGCTAGCGGGGAACCAAAACATTTTTAAGGATAGTGTAATATAAGCGTACCCGTAAACCTAAAAACTTGATCTAATTCTTACTTAAGATATCGTTAATATAGCATTGGTTAGCCATTTATTAGTATGCTATGTGAAAGGAGTTTTGCTGATTCCTTCGTTATCATTTTGAATACATCAATTATTATACTGTGTTGTAAGTAGTTACTTTGTTTAATTTAAGGTGGAATCACGAGCTAGGATCTTTGTCAACATCTAGCTGAATGTATCAAAAGGACTGATCAATGAATCTCTTTATTCCAATTTGACAGAATGTACACACGCACGTTCACCTATGCACATTTATGTCATCGGACCCTGGAGATTCCGATGTATCGTGGAATGATGACTTTAAAAACTCAGACTTTTATCACTGAAGTGGAAGTTTCCACCCATTTATGTAAATACGCTATGTTAATACGCTACACTATTCTACAGTTCATTAATAATCAATCCCTGTTGTACAGTTTGTCTGCCCTTCCGTTGTCGTTCATGCGCTCGAAAATCTCCAGGAAATGGTGACGGCAAAGCCAACGATCTATCCTGGAGAATGTCAAGAGCGCTTTCAGGCTCAGTGGTTATTCCGACCAAATTTGAAGGTCTCCAGCCGCCCAATGTGGACAGGATAATGTACATTATGTGCAGATACTGCTGACCATGCCTGCCACATCCGCCTCATGTGAGCGCTCCTTTAGTTCCATGAGGCGTATCAAGACATACCTTCACTCTATAATAACCGGCGGAGGCTATCCTCACTTAGACCAGAGTTTTTTTTATCCCCCGCCTTGAAATGGCGAGGGGATATAGTAATGGTAGGCGCGATTCTGTGCGTGTGTGTGTGCGTGCGTGTGTGTGTGCGTCCGTCCGTCCCATATTCATTTCTTTGCATCTCCTCTTACATTTCTCATGCGATTTCTACCAAACTTTCACAGATTGATGATCATAAAGTGAAGCAGCGCATATTGTCGAGTTTTTGAGATTCGACCATTTTTGAAAGAGTTGTAGCCTTTTGTTTATTTTACATTTAAAATTGGTTTCTTCGCAATTCCTCTTACGTTTTTCATGCGATTTCTACCAAACTTTCACAGATTGATGATCATAACGTGAAGCAGTGTGCATATTGTCGGGCTTTCGCGATTAGGCAATTTTTGAAAGAGTTATTGCCCTTTGCTTATTTTACATCTAAAATTGGTTTCTTCGCAAATCATCTAACGTTTTTCATGCAATTTCTACCAAACTTTCACAGATTGATGACTATATAATGAAGCAGCGGAGATTGTCGGGATTTCGCGATTCGGCCCTTTTTAAAAGAGTTTTTGCCCTTTGCTTATTTTACATTAAAATTGGTTTCTACACAACCACTCTTACGTTTTTCATGCAATTTCTACCAAACTTTCACAGATTAATGACTATATATTGACGCAGCGCAAATTGTCTGGCTTTCGCGATTCGACCATATTTGAAAGAGTTCTTGCCCTTTCTTTATTTTACTTTAATATTTGGTTTCTTCGCAACTACTCTTACGTTTATGACTATAGTGTGACACAGTGCATATTGTCAGGCTTTTGCAATTTGACCTTTTTTGAAAGAGTTATTGCCCTTTCTTAATTTTATGCATTTCTTATGTTCCTGAGAAACTACCCTTACCATTGATTGGCTTTCGTTACAAAAAATGTCCCCATGAGGCGGGGGATATAGCTGTCTGTGACCACTCTTGTTATTTTTCGTTTTACGGGAAATTTCTCAAAAAAAGGGCCAGGAGGAGGGAATAAAAAAACGAAAAAGATGTCGAAAATGAGCGTCGAGAAAAATAAATAAAAATAAGATGGATTTTTCGTATTTTTTTCTTTTTATCGGAAACATTTATAGAATGTATGTTTTGAAGTTGTGCACACTTGTACTTCATACTGCCTGTTGCATAATAGATCTGTATAATAAAGTCAAACAAAGATGTCATTTTCAAGAAGCTACAATAATGCAGCAGTCAATTGTAACCACCCCACCCCCAGGCCCGGAGAATAGAGGAGATTTTGACTTTCAGTCAAGCCAATCCTTGGTAAAACCACGCCCTGCGAAGACAAGCTTCTGGTCAAATCCCCGCCAAAATTCCCCCCGCACTCCGAGGTAAGGTTTATTCACCACTATTTTCGGTGCAAAAACAAAACCACCGCATTCACTCGGTAAAAACACGGACGTTTTTCTCGTTATCCCCTATATAGCCCCGGACCTGGGGGGCCTAGTAACAATTGACTGGTGCATAATGCATGTTTAAGGAACTTTTGGATATTCATTTTACTCCCTAAACGCCACAAGTCAACAGATTCACACCAATGTAAATATATTCTTCAACTGTAACTCCACACTATTTAACACTGCACTTTTAAATAAAAATGACACATAAATGATTATATATGAATGATTTAAATATGAGCATCTATACTTTTGTAGTGCTTTTAATAGTCAATGAAACTTGCACTGGCAAAAAATAAGGCATCTAGCACATTGTTTGTGTCTAAAATGTTGATTGATTCTATTGTGGGTAAAAATATTGAGGTAAACAACACATCTAAAAAAAGTAAATGTCTTATATACAAGAAAAGAAACGAGGTATGTAACTCAAACTTACCAGGTTTCACAGTAGTCATTTTTTTTTAGTTTCTTAATCAACATACAAACAATCAATTTTAAAAAGGGTGACATGAAAAGAGGAGCCAATGCCCATTAAAATGGTATGCGATATGTTGGTATAACTTTATTGTCTGTAGCGTGAGAATTATCAGACCGTGAGATTTGCAAGATCTTACAGATTTCACTTTACGGTGTGAAAAATGTAAGTCGTGAGAAATGTAAGACCGCTGCATCCAATGCACTTAGGATGGTGAATTATTATTAAAGACGTATATATTGTATGATGTCTGGACATGTAAGATAATATTAGCATAATTTTTCAAACTAGAAATTTAGAACCAAATATATTTTCTGAAAGCTGGTTGTTTCTTCTTTAAAATGATACCAAAATTTATTAAATTGGTGAAGAATTAAAAAAGTTAGACCCTAGGGCAGTGTTTTTCTTACCTATACCCCTGTAGAGACCTTATAGGGCCAGATTTTATACTCTCCCAGATTGTGCGCGTTAATTTTTTGTTGTTGTGGAATTAGCATTAGGTTAAATAACACTAAATTTCAAACGGAGATCGAAGAAACGGGCGGCGGAAAAAATAAAAATAAAGTTAGGAATTTGAATCTTTTTCTTATTTGGGTTTTGCAATATTTAGGTACGGCGCTCCCGTAAAACGAAAAACAAACAAACTCTGGCCTTAGCGTCCTTCATATTCATCGAGATGTTGAGTTAGACATACATAAAATCATAAACACATTTGCTTCAGTCGAATGCAGGAACTTGAATTTCATTTGAAGACCCTCTATATATTGTCGTTAACAAAACCAACTAGACACGCTTATTAAACCATTACATACGGGTTTTTTTCTATTTTGAAGCTTTTATTAACAAGTTCGTATCAAAGTTTTGTATTTCGTATTTTTGTACTTCAGTTCTGTTATTGTACATCATGAGTAAGACAACAATAAAGTTTAGTGAAGTGCTATTTAAAGCTAAGTTTGATAACTTGAAAGGCTGCAGATATACGCCAAAACGCACGATATTGCATCTAGAGTAAATAAAAATCCCATATTCCCCTATCAAGTGGGCCTATACTTTTTAATAGGCCAAGCTACGCCCCTGTATGTCCATTTAACGGTAGCACAATCGTTGCTAGAGGTGACTGTCGACAGATCCGTTAATATAGTCAAAACCAAATACAACGCAGAAACTGACAAAATATTATTTCTTTTCGATTTGTAGACTAAAACATATTAGATCTGTCTTAATATATATAACGTGACATGACCAATGAAAACAATAACACATACGTTTATTGAGGCATATATCTCACAACATGAGAAGAAAAAAAATATTAAATTGTTTATACATTACTTATTAATAATGATACAAACTGTACAATCATTTCAATCTTAATTTCATTATTAAAAACAGAGGTATAAACTTGTTTAAACATTGACTATAAATGATGACTATAGTTGGAGAATATATATATATGATCTGTATAATCTAATACCAATGGTATAAAGCCAAACGGCCATGCAAGACTCATTTGAATTCGGGTCCTATGATTAAAAACACCTTCTTAAAAAATGATTTTAAAATGTATAAATTGATTTTGAATCGAGACGTACATTTTTTTTATTTCCCGTATTTTAATTGATAAATACATCAGGAACCAACATCAATGTTGTTACTACTGGTCTTTTTTATGGATTAATGATAATAATAGTACACGTCCTTCATGTCTATTTAATAGTACAAACTGAAATAAATGATATATAAAACTCCGAATAAGAATTATGACGTAAGGATTTCAGCTGAAATTTGATACATTTCTTTTATTTTCATTGAGTTGCATGTAGTCTGCATTCTTGTGCCTGTATTTCGTTTTCATGGGAAACATGAAGGCTACGCACATGGTGGGATTATTACAAAGATTGAGAAATAAACTTTACACACTATAACATTCAATCTTTTTTGCATACACATAAATTGATGATGCGCATGCGCTTTGGATATTTTACTATAAAAACTATCAAATGTTAGAAAAGGCAATTACAAATTTTAATTCTCACATCATACACAACAAACATAAAATAATCAAATAATACACTAGATCATGAACTTAAAGTTAGCAACAGAAAGTATTGTCGCATTTAGCTATCTACACGCTCGTAGTCCATGTTGTTTGTTTCAAGTTCAGTGTACGTTTCTTCTTGTGATCCTGCCGTCTCATTTTGTCGGTCGCTCAATTGTTGATAGTGCCTTTCCTGCTCTGAAATACACAGAATACGTGGTTCATTGTTGTTGATTGAAAGAAAAAAATATTCGGTGTTATCACAATCAGTATATGTGTACATTTTAATATAGTTCATGCTTTTGTATATAACTGACTGTATTATGCAATGATATATATTCTTTTAGCATATTGGATATCTTATATAACAGTTTGATACTCAGACGCTTTTTTAAACACAGTAAATGTATTTCAATTCACTTGGACAGGTGTAGTTTCACATAATTATGGATACACTTTGCTGCTCGCTTTAATTAAGTAAGATAAACATAAACAAAATCAAAGTTTAGCAACACTGATGAACATGTTGAAAATGTTCATATGATTATACAATTAAACACTAAGTCTTTATTTCACTAATACCTTCTATTATGAACGGATTAGGGTTACGCAATCGAATTTGGCTGCCACTTTCAGATTGTTTCTTTTGTTGGTACCTCCTTTCATGCAAAGAAAATTGAAGTATATAATTTCGTTACATTCATTTGAAATAATCATGTACTTTTCTTTGACTTGTTCACTTGAATAATCCGGACAAAACCTTAAGTTGGCTACATTACATACACATTGATATTATCAAGATGCTCTTGAAATGATATTTTATATTAAGTGCAGTGCTTTCTTGTAAAAAACAAACATGTACCAAATATACAAAATGTATAAAATATCAAACATTTTTACTGAATCCTTGAAACAGTATATTGTACAGACCTTTGTATGCACAGAACAATTTCGATAATTACAATTATAATTGTGCTCCCACTACCAACAGCTCCTACAATTATCCCAGCAGCAGATGAGTCGCATGTATTCGTCGTTGTTGCTGAAATTACGAGGTGTTGTTTTAGTGAACGTATCAGGTAGTTCTGTGTGAATGTATACATCTTAAAATGCATCCGAATAACTTTGAACTCACAGACATTCAAAGTGACATGTTTGACAAACAGTTGTACGTTTGAAACATTAACGATAACCTGCGTTTACCATTTATACAGGTGATCCCGTTGTATCCTTCAATGCACCCATGTAAACATCTACCATAGTTGTCAGATCTTGTTATGTTTGGTACGGATGCGCATGTCGAGGGGCATACTAAATCGCATTTGTCGGCGTAAAAGTTGAAAATACAACCTTGAAGACACCGACCTGTTTTAGCATTACACTCTTTGTTGACACAGGTATCACTACATTGCACTGCACATACACCGTCTGTGTTTGGGGTGAGCCCGCTTTCACACTGAACACAGACATGCTCATTCTGACTACATTTTGTGCAATCGTTATAATAATCTGTACATAAATTTGCACAGTCTGCAACGGTATATCCGTCCCCACAGTCATTCAAGCACTGGTTCTCTGACAAGCATTGGTTATTTTTACAAAGAGTGTTACATTCACAACATGTACCATCAAAGGTGTAGGACGTGTCATTCTGACATGCGGTACAAGACGAGCTTTCAATGCAGTACTTTCTGTTACATTTACAATCTTTGCTTTGTAATGTGAATCCATTTAAGCACTGATTACATTCTTCATTTAATTCACATTGACAGTTTGGAATACATTTACAACCAGGCCCGCTAATTTTACCGAAACACGACGTGCAGTGTGAAGAATTCGTCTGGGAACCTGTTTCACAAATCTTTTCACATCTGTCATTGCAAGTTGCGGCTGTAAATCCATCTATACAACCATCTGTACAAAAGCCATTATCTTTTTTACATCGAGATCCCAGACAATTAACCGAGCAGTTGTTTGAGCAGTCTAAATCATAAAATCTTTCTTTACACGCTAATTGAAGAGCAATGCTATCCGGGCAAGATAAAATGCAATGAACACCAAAATAGCCGTCATTACAGATATCACATATTGCACCTTTGAAGTTGGATTCACAAATACATTTACCATTGTCTCTGTTACAAAAGTTACCTTTACAACCTAGTCCGCATGGTTTATCACAGAAATCCCCATAATATCCTGCAACACATGTTTCGCACCTAGCCCCTGTGAAAGTGGGTAAACAGCTGCAAGATCCATCTCTATTGCACGTTCCATTGATGCAACCGTGTGTACATGGGATGTTGCAGTTGTAACCGTAATTTCCAGGTTTACAGTTCTCACAGGTGCTTCCGGAAAATTACAAATGGCATGAACAGTGGCCTTCATTGTTACAATTGTCCTTACAGCCCAAGGAACATTGTTTTAAACAATAAGTAGAGAAGGCAAAATAGCCAGACTTGCACGAAATGAAATTGGTTGCGTTTGTGCATCCGTAGTTGGTGTTGTTACAAGTATTGTTGCAAAGTTCTCCGTATTTCCCTTGAACGCATATGTCACATTTATTTCCTTCAAAATTTTCCACGCAGTCGCATGTGCCATCATTATTGCACTTTCTTTTCCAGCATCCTTTTGAACAAGCCAAAATTGGCCAACATTGTAAAATCCATCAAGGCAATAATCTCATTCGGTTTGAAAACATGCGCAGTTACTGTAGTCACATGCACTAGAGCACTCATTAGATGGTTCGTAAAATCCTGGTTTACATATTAGACACAAACCGTCAGCTTGGCGACAAGTCTGACAGTTTGCTGGACAAGGCCACATGCAGCGAGGTTGATGATAGCCATCCTTGCAGCCATCTAAACATATATCGTCCCCAAGTCCAGTTGAATCATATCGGTCAGTCAGGCAGCACTGGCATCGGCCAGAACATGAGTTGCACCTATGTGCTGTAATTTCAATAGGATATTTTTCATTCCAACAACGCATTCGCAAAAATATGCAAAATCCAAAGTATAAGTACAAATATTAAAATACATACATAAAATGGGAATACAATCAATAAGAATTAAAAGATAAATTTGGAGAAACATATTCTTAATTTAAGAAACATCTAAGTACTGCGTAATTTGTAAACTCATGTTATGTTATTCAATACATAAGTGATACTGTACATTATTCCTTACATAAGGATGAATATGATTGAGTGAGGGAGGTCAATGAGTCAATTAGTGAGTGAGTGAGTGATTGAGTGAGTGAGTGATTGATTGATTGATTAAGTGAGTGAGCGAGTGAGTGAGTGAGTTTAGTAATTAATTGTTTAAGAAATAAGCTGCTTAAAGTGCGCATCGATTAAAGGCATTTAAATTTATTACATAATTTCCTAAAAGTGAAATAATGTTATAAATTCCTGGCAACAGCAACAGCAATATAAATGCAATCTGAAATAATAAAATCAAACAGCTATTTAAAATTTCGTAAAGATAAAAATATTTGTATCAGAGATAAAACTACAGATATGAAGTATGTTCTTATCTTTTCGGTTAAACAGTTATATGGCCCTTTTCACATTTAAAGGTAGTTGACCTGCGTTGGACCATTAATATGTTAATAAGGATAATTTAATGTTATAACAGTATATTGAAGATCATATTTATTTGAAATCATTTGTCGTCTAGGTATTTAAATATCATACGGAACATTATTTTTTTGCATTTAAATAACACTTTTAACTGAATAATCTGTAAATAAACCATTCATGATTGGACAAAACAGCAATGTTTATGAACAGACTAATTGCCAAATTGATATAAGGTGTGTTTAAATGTAACTTGTAACAACAACAGAAGTGTGAATATATATTATCAAAATGTTAATATTCATTCATAAACTAGTACATATATATACAATACCTTTAAACATTCCATTATTTTCTACTGTTTGCAGACACATAATAGTAAATAAGACACTTAACATCAGTCGATAACCACTGTACCGCTTTACGCTTGAACTACTTGTTTAACTTCTTCAATGTTTCAAATGACAATGAACGTATTTCAACTTTTAACAGTTTAGCTTTTAACAAACAATACATATAAATGCGTTATTTGAGAGGCCATATTCATCCACATAAAACGGCAGGAAGCTTGAGTAAAATTCGTTAATCAATCGGTAAGGTGTCTGTTTTGTATTTTTTAATTCTGGCTCCAGCTTAACACATACATAATACTTTTAATAATCTTACATAATACGGAATATCCATCATCATAAAATGTGAATGCATATGTATTTTATACTTCGAAGTCGGACTATCGCATATCGGGAGATCAGCTGTAGCCCTCTATTCACGCGTTCCCCTCGAACAGACACAATAAGATGAGGTTAGATCATTCTGACTCACGAAAAATCAATATATTACTTACTTACTCACCATGAATGTCATAGTATATGTTTATGATACATTCTAATTTAATGACTTTAAAGCGATAATAACATAACGCATCGCTCAATAGTGCGAATAGTTCAACGTGAATTTTATTAAATTAAATGACGTCACGTTAAGAGTTATAACACTTGTTATACATCTAATCTATATAATCTCGTTTATAGTGCACTTGACATACATACATAGTCCGTATCAGTTTCAAACAGAACGCAGCTTGTAAGTTTAAGGTTTTATTGTTTGAAACAGCACTTGAACTGAGAATAATTATGAAAACACGATTATATCCAGTTAGACCATAACGTGTATTAAAGATTGCTCAAACCTATGTCCTTCGCTCTTGTGCACGTTCCATAAATATCGAATTATATTATTCTATCAAATGTTTTATTTACATGAACCTCACGATGTTTGTTTCATGTTGTATAGCGCGATTTCAATATTGTCATGGCATGGGCATTCTCAGCGGGATAACATAAACAAGTCATCCAATTTGTTCGTCAATGTTACTGCCCTTAGTTATGGCTGATATACATCAATATTCTGTATATGCTAAATACATCAACATTTTTGCTTTGAACAAAGGCTCGGCTCAAACTCATTGCCACCAAAAATTGTGGCGCTTACATTATATAGTTTCAGCCGTAAGTTGGCGGGAATCTACTGCCGCAAAACATGATGACAGTGTTACCAAAAACGTTGGCGGTGCCAACCGAAATTATGGCAAGACCAACAAATTGAATGACAGTCTTGTGATCGCCAAAAAAAAAAATGGTTTAAGAAAATAATGACAGCCACCTAGAAAAGTACGCTACGGACGGAAAGCAAGGCTTCGATTAAAGCTTATAAAGTTGATGAATATTATCATTAACAATTCAAAAGGATGAGGCACCTTATATGACTGATCTGTACCTAAAAACAGCGGCAGTTGCGCAGAATAACAAATTGCGGCAACATATATCTTACGATGAAAAATGGAAACATAAATGATATAATGGTGCAAAAGCGGTAAGTAAAAACAAAAACATAATAACAAAAACATATCAAAGGAAATATTAGTTCGACGTTTAAGATCTTAGAGCAAGCTCAAGTTGAATATAGGTTTACTAAATGCTCGCCATTACCGAGTGGGGTAAGGACTATATAAAGAAATACAAGGAACCCATAAAATTTAATGAATCTACTTTTTGTTGCTTGCGATTAGTAAAAAGAAAACATACTTAACCACCATATCCATACCCACATCATGCACATATCAAAAATCTCAACTGGAATCAGAAATAAGATATTGGTCAATTATCCCTTTGCAGATTCCATTGCCTACGTTGGCCCACGATGGCAATTACTTGTTGGTTTTGAGTTTTCAAATATATTGTATTTGTTTTTAATAAAACAAATCCAGCCTTATCGACATGTTGTGTTAAATATTGTATGCTGACCAACAACAGCAGAACACAAACAGCATTAAGCAAATAAATCCAAGCATAACGTCACAAAGCTCAAATGTGTTAGAAACATTAATGGAGTACTCAATTTGCACCCAAATTTGCCTATGATGGAAATAATTGTTGGTTTTGAATTTTCAAATATGTTTTATATGGATTAAATAATCCTATCTTATCTACATGTTGTGTTAAATCTTGCATTTATGTCTACCAACACCAGCAGCACATAAACAACATTAAACAATTCAAGCATAACTCCACAAAGCCCAAATGTGTTAGAAACATTAATGGAGTGATCAACTTGCACCAAATATTGCCTGATATACTTCTTCACACGTCAATTTTCTTCGCCCTCTACATTTTTCCTTGGCGCAGGATTGTCCGAGGATAAATTATTCAACGTCTACAATTGACTTAACTTTCATTATTACATTATTTCACCTAATAAGTTTGTAAAATGATTTATAAGAACGACTTTTCGTTAAAAAAACAAGATGGTTGTTACGCGTCTGTCTTTTTAATTTCGGATATTGTCTGTTTGTTACCGCCAAACCAAACTATAAGCTAACTTTATTTCAATGTATAAGGGAAATAACGCTAGTCTTATCACAAGCCTGTTTAGGTTAACATTGTCCACGAAGTTTCCAGAACGTAGACAAAATATGCGTACATACTATCAAATGCACACTTTCAGATTTCATTATTACAAATATTCTTCAAGGTTGACCACAATCCCCAATAATACCACGTCTAGAGGCTATTTGTTGTTGTTTTTTCTGGGGAAGGGGGGGGGGGGGGAGCGCCCTGCCTTAAGTAGACCCATGGTCCTCCCCACTACTTGGATTATATAATTAATGCATATCTTGATGGTGATATTATAGTCACAAACACTGTCACCAAGCTGCAAGAAGGTAGGATAATAAAATTACCTGTTTTACTGTTTAATTTTATTTTGATAAGATAATAAGTAACTTCACCCACATGGCTGAACTGAAGTTTCAACCGTCGAACGTCACTGATTCATTACATATCACCTAAATGTTGCATTTTACACGAACCATATGTTAATAATGTAATGTCTCCTTAATATATTCAAAACCTGATGAAACAGCCCTTTTTGTACAGGTAAAAAGCAAATATCGACATCCAAATAGGACTTATTAATAGGTACGGCACTCTTAACCTGAGAAATTGAGTGTGTACCGGATCGTATTGACTCGATTGTATTAACTAAAGCACGAGGCATGCTGGTTATGTAATAAGTTCGTACGATGGCGTCAATGACAACGTTCAATAAATAGCGCGCGATATCAATGAAAACCGCTCGGTAGTTATTGAAGGTTACGCCCGTTCATCTTTTTACCGTTCCGAAAGAGGAGGTAGTGTGTAGATAAACACAAAGTAATAACTCTCAAATATGGTACAAATGACACATAGGTTATAGCAACCATCGACGAATATCTGATTATGTTAGACCAAATAAAACCTGGAAATTTGTATAATATTATAACAATATAAATACCAAACTGCATTTCAATGTCAATTTTGCAACAAAAACATTTGACATATGTGTTTGTTAATGGCGTAATTGGTTTAATCGATCAGTAACTTCCTTTTTTTCGTTTATTTAGTTAGCGCTAAAAGCTCATTGTAGAAACTCAGTTAAATGAGTGATTATTACATCAAAGGAGAATAAAAAAGCATCAAACTAGTCATATTGAAGAAGAATCTTTATTCAGTAACATTTCGTACAACATATGTGATTGAATTAGGTCAAAATAAAGCATGATCAAAACATCTTAAAAATACCAATAAAAACGATAAAAACATGTATTTATTTATTCTGCACATTGATCGATAATATTTTTTTATCATTTGTAAATTCATATTACAGATTATTTGAAGTACTTATTTAGAAACATTGTTAGTATATAAAATATAAAAAGACACATCAGCAAAATCAATTGGAACCCCCAAACAATCCTATACTAATACTAATATATTCTCTGCAGTCAAAGTCATGCAAACCAGAAATATATAGGTGTAAACATTAATTACAATGGTCGTCTTTAAGCAAATCCTCTCCATGTACAATACATCTCGTCTATTGCATACCTATAAACGCCTATGACACTTAAACACACTGAAAGGATGGATTAAATAAAGCAATAATTTTAACAAAAAAAACAAAAAACTTTCAGCCTATTTTACATGTTTCAATTTTATTGTTGAGTCGGTCAAAGTCTCTAGCATACTGGAATAGATATAGTAAACAAGATGATCATGACAATGTACAATGCGTTCATAAAATATAAAGAAGTTACTATAGCCACTTCATCCACTATACAAAATGAGCGTAAAACCCGAGTGATGAAAGGTGTCAATCGGTTCGGTGCTTTTAGTTTTCTGTAACAAATTGTCAAGCTAACCCTGCAGACATTGATGTTGATCGCACCGTTAGCTTACATATTCAACAATGCCTATCTGATAATTTTCTGATATAAATAAACATGGGGTAAAAAGACTTATATTGTATCACGCGGCTTTCCCTCTTATATTATATCACGCAGCATTCCCTCTTATATTGTATTACGCTGCGTGCCCTATTATATTGTATTACGCTGCGTTCCCTCTTGTATTGTATTACGCAGCATTCCCTCTTATGTTGTATTACGCAGCATTCCCTCTTATGTTGTATTATGCAGCATTCCCTCTTATGTTGTATCACGCAGCATTCACTCTTATGTTGTATTACGCAGCATTCCCTCTTATATTGTATTACGCAGCATTCCCTCTTATATTGTATCACGCAGCATTCCCTCTTATGTTGTATCACGCAGCATTCCCTCTTATGTTGTATCACGCAGCATTCACTCTTATGTTGTATTACGCGGCTTTCCCTCTTATATTGTATCACGCAGCATTCCCTCTTATATTGTATTACGCTGCGTGCCCTATTATATTGTATTACGCTGCGTTCCCTCTTGTATTGTATTACGCAGCATTCCCTCTTATGTTGTATTACGCAGCATTCCCTCTTATGTTGTATTATGCAGCATTCCCTCTTATGTTGTATCACGCAGCATTCACTCTTATGTTGTATTACGCAGCATTCCCTCTTATATTGTATTACGCAGCATTCCCTCTTATATTGTATCACGCAGCATTCCCTCTTATGTTGTATCACGCAGCATTCCCTCTTATGTTGTATCACGCAGCATTCACTCTTATGTTGTATTACGCAGCATTCCCTCTTATATTGTATTACGCAGCATTCCCTCTTATGTTGTATCACGCAGCATTCACTCTTATGTTGTATTACGCAGCATTCCCTCTTATGTTGTATTACGCAGCATTCCCTCTTATGTTGTATTACGCAGCATTCCCTCTTATGTTGTATTACGCAGCATTCCCTCTTATGTTGTATTACGCAGCTTTCCCTCTTATGTTGTATCACGCAGCATTCCCTCTTATGTTGTATTACGCAGCATTCCCTCTTATGTTGTATTACGCAGCATTCCCTCTTATGTTGTATTACGCAGCATTCCCTCTTATGTTGTATTACGCAGCATTCCCTCTTATGTTGTATTACGCAGCATTCCCTCTTATATTGTATTACGCAGCATTCCCTCTTATGATGTATTATGCAGCATTCCCTCTTATGTTGTATAACGCAGCGTTTTCAGTTGCGTTCAAGGAATGGAGAACACACTCGTGACAAAAGTAAAACTGCTCCTAAAATATCAAATTAATATAAAATTGCATTTAAAAGGAAAGCATACTCGTACTTTCAAAACATGATTTAACTGTAGTCAGCCTTCAAGATGAGAGCAAAGGAGAACATTTAAGTTAGCGACGTAATAAAAAATCAAAACATGAAGATGTTACTACAACGTTACTATTTCCTGTTTAATTTGACAGTCAGCTTGACATATATAATAACATATGCCTAATTTTAAAAACAAAACAATATAAGTACAAATAATATGTGGTTAAAGCACAAATATTTGCTTAGACTCAATATGTATTGTGATTAAAGCTCTTTTTTATTATTGAATAACTGTATAGTTTATTCATTGACATTCGTACAAGGAGTGTTTAATTGCGTCTCTAATTGAGTGTATGTTAGGACTTGAACCTTGTCCTTTTTGACTGGTTCATTGTTGATTTATCTTCCTACTTCCATTATCAATTATATCATTGTGTTACAAACCTTTTATCAGGCAGATTATTATAAACAATCATAAAAAATAGACTTATTGCAATGAAACAGTAGGTTTAAATTCACCTTATTTGGAATAGCGAGCGGTCTTCTAGCTTTGACATACTTCACCGCATTTACCACACTGACTTCATTGTCTTCAATCAGTTTTTCGAGTAATATCGAGACAACACATAAAAGGCCGCTCTTTCCAGCACCGTTCCTGCCACAAAGTTGATTAAAATATAATGTTTTCCTTCTTAAATTCGCAACATGTAGGATGTTTAATTTACAGTATCAATATATATATATATATATATAGATTCGACTGTTCATTGTGTAAACCAAACATTGTACGTACAGACAATGCAACAGGATCGGTCCCTTGAGGCGAGATGACTTGGAAGCGTCTTCCACTTCCTTGATAAAGGCAACAAAGTGTTCTGCCGACTTCGGAAGATTGAGTTTTGTATCCCAGTCCAAGTATTCATAGTGTGGAATTATCACTCCTGTTTTGGTCTTAAATACAAAGAAATCATTTTTTCACAGGCAATGTTTGCGCTGTTACATCGTCAATGCATTTCAGGTTGTTGTTGGTGGTGGTGAAGCTATTGTTCAACTTGTTGGTTGTGGTGCCATTGCTGTTGTTTTTGTTTTGTTGTTGTTGTTGCTTTTATTTATTTTTTGTATTTGTTTTCTGATAAATGTAAGGAGCTTTTGTGAGTTTTTATTTAATTTTATAAAACAAAAGAAAAAATGACATTTTGCTACTTTTGGTATAATTACATTCTTTAATCTGACCTTTATTTCGTGTTCAAAATGTAGCACACTTTTTACAAAGTGTATTTCACTTTGACCTGTGGAGGATCGTACGGAAACCATATTCTTCTTTATTGTCTGATTGTCACAAGGAAAGTACATGCCAATCCCCTGTATAAAACAATATAAGTAGCAGGAAACCAATTGGTCATATCTGAATAGAGTTTAGAGGATAATATAACATAAGTTGTAAATTAATATGAAACGGATAATCTATAAGAATTTATCAAAACGAGTGTTTTATGCTGTTTAAGGACTAAATACACAAACGTCGTTAAATCCCATTTTACAACGTGCAACCTATTCATTAATGACGCCATGTTAGAACTAATTTCACTAGTTATATATCAAATACATACGTACATTGAAAATTAATAATGGTTTCGTTATAAATGATCTGAAATTTATAATTAAATAAGATCAAAACATAGTGTTAACTATATTTGAAGGTTAGCGTGGACGAACACAAAAGAAACTTTTTAAGATATCTTACAAATCAAATATTACCTCATGCTTATCCAAATGTCCCTCCATACTAATAATACATGAACAGTTTTCTTGAACAGCAAGTGTGATGAAATCGGAAACTGTGTCAGGCAGAGGTGTTTGCGCAACTAAGAAGCGATTTTTCGTTTTAAAACTCTGAAAATACAGGTTGTTTTAAATGTCACAAATGATTTTTCCAGCAATTCATCTAAAGCAAACTATCATTTGAATATTTAACATTCACTTACGTTGATGTATATTGCATTGATGTAATCAGATTCGCCTGGTTTCAAAAACAGATACAGACGTGGTCGATTGGAATCACCTAATGATATAAAATACAGATCATGTATACACATAAACACAAATGTTCGACATTTCAAGATAAAAAAATTCAAATGTACTTGGTTTATAAATTTTAATCGTTTATAACTAATATGGCATCTATTTGATGAGATATGTATTTGTGTAAATCGTTGCATTTGAAACATATGCAACATTTGACGAATTTATGTTCGTTAAAAAAGAAATGAGCTTTGGCAATCAAAACAATCGAAGTACCTGGTATATCTGCCAGTTTCCTGTTTTTGATTGTCAGAAGCCGATTCCTTCCCGTAGCCTGTAGCTCCTTATCCGACTTTTGCTCTTGGTTCAATTGCAGTTTCTGAAGTATAATAAGAATCAGTATTATATTTGAATACTATTATTTTTCCATATAAGCTTGAGTAAAGTATTCACATATTAATTCAAACATTAATTCATTTGAACATTTTATACTTTCAATAGCAATCGCACCTCAAACTGCTTGTGTACCTCCTGTTGGCTGGACATCGTCATATATTCATGGAAGTGGTCTCTTTTTATCAACGGCCACTCAATTGTCAATGAATGGACCAAAGCTTGGTGAAGAAACTTGTATTGACTCTTTAAATATAAATCATATACTCAGTAAAACGTGTTCTTAGGCATAGGGTAACATCCAGTTATTGTTAATTGTTCAACAAATTGTTAAAAAGCTTGAAAGACTGCATTTTTGCTACATGGTATTCAACTGAACCTGCCGTGGATTCTTTAAGATAGACGTTACTAGTATATTAAATAAAATGAGATTGGTAATAAGTAAAAGATACATTAATGAACTTAACGAGAAATTAAGGAAAAGTATGGATTCAGTCTTCTTTCTGCCCATTTGATATATGGCTTTGTGTTCAACTACTATATTTAATTCAGATTTCAATATTTTCCAAATACAACGGGAACTTCTAAATTTCACATATCTATCCAATGATTAACATACGTCGCCATAAAGTAAATTGCGATTTACTGACATTACTTAAGTGCGCTTAACGAATAATTTACATTGTCAAATAAGAGACGGCGCAAGTGTGCATGAACGGCGCCGTATTGCGCCAGTCGATTAACCGGAGATGTCATATTGCTCTGAACCAAGCGATTGTTGGTTCAAGGGGCGTATCATAGTTGTCCATTGAACGGACACGATCGTGATTCATATCAGGTTATTACTGTATTCACAATAGAAAAAACGCTTATAACAATATTAACATTGCAAAAGAAGTCTTTTACAACATTATATAACATTTAACATCCCACCAAAGTCTGAATCATGTTGGGTCTATTCTGTCGCATGTTGAGAACACATCCCGGGATATCTATTGCTCCTTCTGCCTCACCCTCGTTAGTCAGAATGTCCAGAGCTATGTAGGTTCCTGTTCTACCAACACCAGCACTGAAGTCAAACAGATGTCAATATCTGTCTATTGAATTTTCCCTGAAGAGAGACTCAAACAAGCAGGTAATATTAATTCTGTTAATCTAATTTTGATTTACAAGTAGCGTCAGTTCCAATGCGTTTTTTTCCATGCTTTTTGATATTTTTCGAGAGTGTCCCAATAAATCGTTGTATGTATTTTTATGTTTATATCTGGCATAAAATACATTGGAGCTATCACTATTTCATCAGCAATTTACCTGGAAAGCCGTTTAACTCAAAGAAATGATAACAGTCTGAAATTTTCAGCTTAAACATTTAACCATGTATGCCAAACTATGCAAAGGATTTAGTGACTGTTTTAAATGACTTTTTGTAAGAAAATAACGTTGAGGAAACACGAAAAAAAACTTGACTCATGTTGAAAAACTGTTTCAAAAAATATTATGCACTGTTAGCGTGTGTGATTCCATAACACGTATTTAAATAGATTTATTGCGTTTGAAATTGTTTATGAGGCTGAGTTCTTACTTAGTCAATGAGTCAATGTTTCTACTTATGTACTTCAGAGACGGATTTATTCCACTATGCTATGCATTAACCAATGCAATTAACTACTTAGATACACCGTAGTTACCAGAAAGGCCCGTCTTAAAACAGCCGATTTCATACATTTTCCTGTAAGCAAAGCCATTTATCCTAAAACATATTAATTTAACACATATTTAATTGTGTAATACAAAACCATGTAACAGTTCTATTAAAAACATACCATTTAAAACGAATAATCACTGCTCGCATTACCAGTCGCAATGGAACTGGTACGGCTTTCATAAATAGGATTACCTTGTGATGGTAAGGGATCGCTTATAGTTTAAATCTAAACGAAGTTTAATGTTTTGTTCTCGAATCGTTTATTATCATGCATTTTTGGTTTAGGAGTCGTAAGCTTTTTAATTATTTCCTACAAGTTAGGGATTGTACGCTTAAATAAATGTAAATGACAGGTTTAAGTAATATACATTGAAACGTTTTGTTATGAGAACTTTGTTTGAAAAAAAGCTGCATTTTGTGTAATATGAAGTGCTGAAATAAGTACGAATAAAGGACTATAAGGCTAATTTGTTCTAGTCATGTTAGTCATGACACACTATCAAATTGGACGAAATGAACTGAGAAATAAAAAGTGCCACTTTTATTCAAAATTTGAAAATGAAACAATATAAATGCAAGTTAAAAAAAAAAAGTGACTATAAATTAGTGTGGAATGATATTCTAAAATCAACGATATATGGTATTGAATCACAGATGTGTCTTTTAAGTATGAAATATGCAACATGTAATACACAGTTTCATAACATATACAGGTATTAATAAAAAAATGAGAAAAAACAAACTTAAAGTCTTAAATGAATAGTTTGAAATGGGATAAATGGATGTTAACATACTGTTTATATATAACATTCAGACGATTTCGCTTGTTGTCGGTGCGAATAATAATGAAAAATAATAATAATAATAATAATAATAATAATAATAATAATAATAATAATAATAATAAAGACAGACAGACAGACAGACGGACAGACGCCAAACAGACATACGGACATACATATATACTAACGCACATACAGACTCGACAATACTTTAAACATTGCGTGAAGATAATTAAGTCAGTGTGGTCAATGTCGTGAAGAAAGTCAGAGCTACACGACCGCTCGTTATTCCAAATATGGTAATCTTAAACTTATACAAATAGGTAATATTGTGTATAAAGACAACGCTGCTGAGTAATACTGTTGTACAATAAAAACCACAGGGACAAGCTAAGTAGCGAAACAATTAACATTGACCCTGTAAAAAGGCATAAGGTGTAAGGCTCAACACGCATCAAACGAGAGCCTCAATAAGAACTGCTTGTTAAATACGAATGCCCATGAATAATACATGCGCCATTTATACATTTGATAAACGTGAATATATCACACCACTTTTTATCCAAGCATATGCCTAGTGTTATACAACTTTTAACTTAAAGAAATAGTTTGCAAATTCTGCATCAGTATTAGTATTTATGCCTAGGTGACCATTAGATTGCATAAGAAAAATATAACCTCGTTGTTGTAACGTCATTGCGTCACGCCATTTATGACGTCGGTTCTTTGACTGTACTTTTTTTCTCTCATTTGATGAAGACTGAATAAAGTAAAATAGAGTTTTGATATTTTGGGTTTGACTTGCTTTTGGATATTTTAAGAGGTATGATATGCATAATGATAATAAATAGTTCATTTTAGTATGTATTTGATCTTTTAGGAACAGTTTTACTTCTGTTACGAGTGTGTTCGCCATTCCTTGAACATAACAGATGACGCTTAATTTAACAACACGTGGAGATATCCTTAGATAATGAACAGCTCCGTATAATTTGGAGCAATAAAACAAACACATGAATATATACATTTGACAGATATATGATGATATGTTAAGCTATGCTTTTCATAATTTGCAGAAACCGTGACAATAGCACATTTCACATGTGTGCAGGTTTGCATAATCCGTACCTACAGAACGTCAAATGGTAATATAAAGGTGTTTTTTTTTTTAAATATCATTGTAAATATTTGCATCGCTTATTGTTTTTCTATTCTTTATACCATATTGTAGAGTGTTTTATGTGAACGCTATCCAAGAGGGGAGGCCTAACATGCAAGCATACCGTGCGATAAAAATCAGTTGATAATTAACAGCAATAATTCAATATATGCACGCCACTAGCTGCACGGTAAGCAAGCCAAAATGATACAGAAACTGTATAACAAAGATTTCACCGATCACTTGTGCATAAAATTATATGGTCTTCTTCGCTCGTTGGTATAATTTCAATTGTGTAGTGAATGTAATTGATGCAAAATATGTTTCCTTGATATTTTATGAACGCATTATTCTGTATGGCCTTGTCTTTTATCCTAAACATACCGGCCAACTATGAAAACACACGTACGTACATGTGATTGGAGGTTTAAGCTATATGCAGACTGTAAATACGACTTCTAACGAGTTTATTGATGGATATATGCTATTTTAGATGTGGAACTAAACATAATTTGTCATTTTACTTCTTGAGTCTAAGCATATGTCCGTGTGTTATACTAATTACTTAATAATTGTATTTATAGTGTACAAAGTCAGCATTCATTTGTATCATGCCAAGGTGACGCTCAAAGGGGATAAGAAAATATAAATTTGCTGTTGTAACATCATGATATTTAAGACGTTGTTTGATCACATGTACTGATTTGCTTTACCTTTTGAAACTGGGACATTTTTGGGAGTATTTTAAAAACAATTTATGCATAATGATAATTATTATTGTATTTTGTATGAATTTGATCGTTAAGGAACATTTTTACATTTGCCATTATCACGCTTTCAAAAAGGTCGGCTTGAAACGCAAAAGGTAGCATTTAAGTAGTTACAAATATGTTTCGATATACGCACGCTACTAGAACGGAAGGCTTGCCTGGAAATATTTCCATTAAACCCACGTGGTTTTAATCATTTTAAACTGGCGCTTCGTCTTCGTTATGTATACGTTGAATGGTGTTGTTGAAAAATCAGATGCAATAATTATTTTTCGGACATTTTATTAACACAATGTACATACTCGTGTTGTGTTCTATATATTTTTCATAGTGCTGTGTATGGCCATTGTACATGAATTTCTGAATTCTCACTACATTTGAAACTTTTGTTCCATGGATCCATATTTCTCGAAGTGACTTTTTTGTTTTTGAGTTCCATGTCTTTGGAGTTTATCCTGTGCCATTAAATGTTTAAACTTTTGGCTACTAAGCTTGTTTCTGTAAATTTTCACATAAGTGTTATAAAAAATGTTATAACGATTAAAGGTTTATTTTAATAATTACTGTTATAATTAAAGCTCTAAAGGTAATGTAGGAGCAGATTTGCACGCAATGGAACATTTAATTGAACATGTTCACCTGTTCATTTCTAATTACAGTCCAGTTGCCTAACAGCACACATACTTATTCGTAGAGTAGTTGTTTTCTTGTTGATTTGTTTTTATAAATCGTTTACCTGATAATCTTCTTCTAAAAGAAAGCATGTTTTGTTTTGTATTAAAAAATAAAGGGAAAGTGTAGTTATTTGCAATTGGATGTATTCACTAAACTATTGCAATATGTGTTTGGTGTATATGCTTATTCGACATTTTGTCTTATATTTGTTCATTGTTTAAGTCTGTTAAATATATGCATTGCATAACTTCATACTCTAACTTGTATACTAATTTGTCCGCATGATCTGAATGATTTGTTAATAAAAAATTAGGCGACGATATCTTATTTTATTTGTAAATGTGGATGAAACTATCAAATGTAAAATAAATGCATTTGACATACATGTACTATTAGTAGATGTAGCGTAAGCATGATATTGAATCTGATTTCATGGATACAAAAGTGACTATACCAAATCAATCTCCTATATCTTTAGATTTTAATTTTATTAGAATAATATTGAATGTTATACCATTCTCGTTTAATTTTATTTAAATAATTAAAAATGCATTCTTATCCCCAAATAACATGTACCGCAATTAAATACTATTGTTTTAATTTACCCAAAAGGATAAATAAATATCGAAAACAGTGGTTCTTATGAAGAATAATGTGCTTTATTTGACAGAAAGGTGCAAACAACCTTATATTTCTATCTTATGAGACTATAGTTGATCACTGCAAATATTTGGTGAACCCACCAGTCATTTTAATATGTGTGCGTTTTCAGCTATTCAATACATGGCTACAATATGCGTTAAATGCATTTTTAGTAAGTAGTTTAAAGTTTATCACTCGAAATGTATGTTTGTTAGACATGTGTATGTATTGATTTTAATTAGGAGCGCCACTTTAACATATTAAATGTTTCATATCTATTGAAACGTTTGTTAACGCGTGAATTTGATCATAATCTCGTGATTTTCGCTACGATATTAATAAACATTGCAAAGGGAAGTAACACTGGGTGTACAACTATGTAGCTAAGGATGCATTGTCGGTCTCGAAAGTATATGTATTTATATTTCAATGCGATATAGAGTTAAATGTATAACTGTTATTTTTAGATTATCACACTTATCTCAGATGCAGGCTTGAAGTTATATTTTACGGAATTCGTAAACACCGTATCATCATATTTTTAGAATGTGTTATGTTATGAAGGACTGCTGTCATGTAAAACATTACAGTATTAACTATAATAAATTACATTCAGTCTGGTGTATGTCAATGGGATTTTCTCCATACACGGTTAATGATCATAAAAGGATTTAAGACAATAACATAAGTTAATTTTGATCGAACATTTGGATATTTGATAAGAAGTAATTAATACCAACGTTCCTTTTTACATTCTGAATTGATTTGATTAACTTATAGTATGAATTTTGTTACAATCATTTTTATCTCTATCAATGTGAGTTTTCATGTACTGTATGTTCTACTTCACTTATCGTAATTGGTATTCATCCGGTACAGTGATCAGTATTTATATTTAAATTCACTTCCTTGTTTGGCCTTCAAATGTTGAATGTATTTATGAAACATGTGTGTGTTTAGCTATAACTAGCACTCGTAATTGCTTAAGAAAAAGGAAGTAAAGTTTTGCGGTTGTTATTTTATTTATTTATAAAGAAGGAATGACGGACGTTTAAATTTGAATGTGTTCTAATTGCATTGAATTAAGGTTAAAACTGCATTATGAAGAATCGATACAACGTGGTGGCTCTTTGTCTGATAATTATTCAAGTGAAAGGTACGTATCTACCGTGTTTGTTTTTATTGCTTTTTGCGGGGTTTGTAAAACTAACTTAATATATATTTTACAATTGTTTATGTTTACCTTGGTAAACGTTTTTTGTATCTTCTGTGACAAATTAATAACAGTTCTTGTAATCTTCTGTGACATGATGTAAAAGGTTCTTGTAATAGTCAGTGGTTTATTTTTAACCGTTCTTGTAATCTTCAATGACACCTTGTTTACCGATCTAGTAATCATATGTGCCATATTTGTTACTGTTCTTGTAATACGTGCTTGAAGACAAACGCAAAGCGTTTGTCTGTACAAGCCCTCTTACGGTCTGTACATGCATGCAAGGGACTACTTCTTTTTTGCAGGAGTGATAGGCATTAAAAAGTTTGGGCACCACTGAACCGTGAAAATGAGAACCAGAAAAGCTCGTCATACATTGTTCATATAAAACGCGTGCATGCCGGCAAGCAAATTGTACATGTTTGGGGCGGGGTTTGACCTCCGTTAACCAATGAAAATCAATACGGAAATACCCGAGGTACATGTACAATCCCCCTTCGGCACTTCCATAAAAGGAGTTGAGAACACATATTATGAATACACGTCTAAAGAGTACTTATTTTGACCGGAAATTATATTTCATAACTCTGCAATAATAATACAAAACGAACAGGGTTTGTCATAACAATTGTTTTTTTACCCCACATCTTAAAAAATACCGTCTAAACCGGATATCTAAATAATTAAGGTAAATGTATTTATGCGCATTTTACGACAGTTGATGTAAACAATGATTTGCATTTATCAATATCATGATGCAATAACACGGATTTAACATTGTTTTCACGGTGAGTTAAACTAAGAATTATACTTGTTATTGTAAATTCAATCGTTCATACGTTGCTGTTTGGACACCATAATGACATAACGTTGGTTTTTACGTAATAAACAAGTTTAGTTGATGTAATCGATATCCACATCATCAATCGATATGACCTTCAAGTAATAATTTATGACTCATCACTATACATGCCAAACTAACTGTTAACGGTGCGATTGTGTTCTTCGTTTATTGTATTGTAAAATTAAAGTACTGAATAAAAATGTTAAAACTTAAGTAGTGAAAACTAAATCTAAAAAAAAAACATTCGTTTTTCATTGAAAATCATTGTGCATGATTATGGTAAACCTGAGAAGAAAAGTGAGCCCGGTGTGGGGCTCAGACTCACCACCACAGGAAAACTAGCAAGGCGCTCTTGCCAACTGAGTTAAACGGGCAGCTGGTTCCAACTCACACAGACTAGACTCGTCCGTCCATTAAAGGTGCTGTCTCACAGATGATAAAATAGCGAAAAAAAAAAAGAAAATTGTCGAAAAATATCATACATTTGGCATCACGGTCCCTTTAACCATTTAGCCGACATGTAGGCACCCCTGCTCTCTTACTGCTGCCACAATTGTGGGTGTAATTATGCCCAGTTTAAAAATAAAAAAAATGTTTATTGAATTAATATTTTTGTCATGGCGGAGTGGGGCAGATAACTCGCGAATACTTTAAGCGATAAAGATGTATGAATGACATTACAGAAAAAACACTTCAGCACAAACAATAGAAATCAAATGTTTAGTAATTGATATTTTGATTTACAAGGGAGGGTTCGGGAGGGGTTTCCCCTCCCGACAAACCCCTCCCAACAACCATCAAATTTGGCATGTGTGACCTGGTTTCAACAAGCATTATAATGTGAGTATTATATATTATGAACCCGGGGGAGGTTTAAGCATAAAAGGCAGTGTTTCTTTTTGGCAGAATTACATGATAACACTAGAGCTTACAGCGTCTTACCGGTGATTTTTTTAACAATGTTTTCAGAAGGATACCTTTAGGCGAGATGAAACGTATTGACATGTCTCGCTTAAACTGGCACATATTTCCGCACAGAATTTCTTTAAGTTAACCTCTTTTCAAAATAATTCAGCTGAAGGCATGTATAAGCATGCAAGACGGTTTTAGACAAACACTTTCCTACAAAGTAAAAAATGACATTTAAGTAATTAATTATTTAAATGGGGTTGGTTCGGGAGGAGTTTTCCCTACCAACAAGAAAATAAACTTTTTTAAGATGTGGGCAATGTTAATAATACCTTTTTTCTCCTGCATATAATCAGAAAATGCTGGGTCATCAGTTCGGCACAAAAACAGTGGCGGGTTTTGCAATATTTTTCAGAAGTATTTAACAATTGCTTGTAGATCAGTGATTTTTCTTCATGCAGTGTGCAATTTACTCTTCCTAACAGCTGTTTTGACTTGAGATAGAATATGGTCGAGAAATATTTCCTTCTAAATTTGTTCTTAAATCACAGTCTATATGAATTACTTAAAAAGGGATATTGTTTATGTAAAATTAACAAGACCTTTACAATGTCAGCTCTAATATATATATAGTAAAGCATAGGCATAGCAAAATTCAAAACATTTTTATTATATATGCTTTTTGGTGATTTATAGACATTCATAAGCAATAAAAACAATCTTTCACTGTTTCAAACATATTGAGATATTTTTAACTGTTTGAAATTTCAGCCAGCTCTCAAATAAATATTGGATCCCATCAATTTAAACTGGTAGGCCAGAGATGTGTTAATTGAGTATGTTGTATATACTATAAGGGTGTCAATGAAACAATAATAGTATAATATTACCACAATAACTTCATTCAAACGGAATAAATGTTGTTGGCGATGCACACATATTAGACGTGTTCAATAACCATTTTACTGACATATCGGATTGTATCAGTAAATCAGTGTTCGATAAAACACATTTTTCAAAACTTGGTACTAAATTAAATACTTTGCTAAAGGGTCAGTACTTTGATATATCTTACATCACCCCATTAGAGATAAACATGTATATTGATAAGCTTAATACGGCGAAAGCTACAGGATTAGATGGAATAGGGCCTAATATCCTAAAACAATGTGGTGATTGTATTGTTATACCACTAACGTCCATTATAAATAATAGCATACGGCTAGGAATATTCCTAGACTCATTTAAAGAGGCTAAGGTTTTGCCTATATATAAATCTTCTGGTCGCAATGATCCAAATAATTATAGACCAATTTCTATCCTTCCAACACTGTCAAAGGTGTTTGAACGGCACATGGCAGATCTAATCAAAACATATTTAATAATTACGAATATCATACATGAATTTCATCTGGGTTTCGAGAAAATCATTCTTGTCACACAGCGTTGATAAGAATAATTGATGATTGGATTGATGGAATTGACAATGGAAACTATGTAGGTGCTCTCTTCCTTGATTTACGAAAGGCATTTGATCTAGTAGATCACCAAATACTTTTACATAAATTGAAATTATACAATTTCAGTGATAATACCGTTCGACTGATAACTTCGTATTTGAAAGATAGACACCAAATGGTTCCCAATCTTTACGAAGATGTATAAGGTCTGGAGTTCCTCAAGGATCCATTCTTGGACCTATTTTTTCTTATATATATTAATGACATTACCTTTGAAATAGAAAATTCCTTGATTGACTTATATGCTGATGATACTACACTATATGCAAAAAGTTCAAATACGCAGGAAATTGAACGTACGTTGCAAATAAGTTTGGATAAAATATCGGAGTGGTGCAAAATAAACAACATGGCAATACATCCATTGAAAACGAATTGCATGTTGCTGGGTTCAAATGCAAAGTTAAGAAATGCATGTGCACTCAAATTATTCGTAGACAATGTACTTATTGAAAATGTAACTTCGAAGAAATTGCTTGGAATTGTTATTGATTCATCATTGTCATGGAACCTGCAAGTTGACTTTGTCTGCAAGAATGTAACTGCAAAGATAGCTCTTTTAAAAAGATTTAATTACATTTTAACGGATCAAATGAGACATTTGTTTTATAAATCATATATACTTCCTATGTTTGACTATTGTTGTAGTGTTTGGGGGAAAAGCAAGCAAACGCATACGAAACGAATAACCATGCTTCAAAAAAGAGCTGCTAAAATTATTCTCTTTAAGCCTATTAGAACACCATCGCATGAATTATTTAAACAATTAGAATGGCTTCAATTTGAATACCGTTGCAAATATCAAACGGCTGTTATGGTATATAAATCTATTAACAATCTTACACCGAGTTATATAAGAGACATTATAAAGTTATCAAACAATACAAGATATGTATTACGATCTTCTACGCGACAAGACATTGCCCACATTCGACATAAAACTCAATACAAGAAACACTCGTTCGCATGCTACAGCGGGACAGTTTGGAACTCTTTACCAGAACGAATACGTAAATCGAACACGGAAAAGACATTTAAAGCCTGCTGCAAGAAGTTCTTTTTACATCATCAATTGCAAAAACCGTTGTAAGAATTGTACGCATAATTCCATGACTATTGTTTTTACATTATATATATCTCGAGTAAGGTGTTAAATACATGTGTGACTGTCCTACTTACTCAGTTAATAAATTTTAATGATACGATTTGTTAACCTTTAGGTACAAATTGATGTATTGTTCGGCATTGATGTTATAATTAATGTATTATATTCATGTTTCTTTATGTTTTCGTATAACATTTTAATACATACCCTTT
Organism: Mya arenaria; assembly: GCF_026914265.1. Taxonomy (NCBI): domain Eukaryota; kingdom Metazoa; phylum Mollusca; class Bivalvia; order Myida; family Myidae; genus Mya; species Mya arenaria. The sequence goes on from NC_069131.1 coordinate 34,026,760, forward strand.
TGAAATAACATAAATTTATGCTTGCGTTTTCATTCTAAGCATTTATGTGTGTGTGCGTGAGTATGTTCTTTCAGAAGGCCACATGGTAAAAAAGTCGAGTGTTATGTTTGTTTATAATATGATGCCTATGTCTTAATGTGTTACCTTCTTTAAGTAAAGTTATTATTATTATTATTATTATTATTATTATTATTATTATTATTATTATTATTATTATTATTATTATTATTATTATTATATAGCCTTAAGTTGAACTAAAGGAGTTTTGAAGTCTGTTTCTGAAAAAGATTTTGCTTAAATAGGCTCAAGACCACAGTTATCTGCCCCCGTTGACCAAGATCCGGATGTGAATATAGAAAAAAATAGTGCTTGTGTTCAAGTATAAATATTTTATTAATGTTGAAGGAAACAGAAGAAACAGGTGGCCTTTTTGCATAGAGCTTAACATAATTTGACACTGTATTGCAAAAACTGATAGTTTTCAGTGTAAAAATTGGAAAAATCATTGCCTGTGGAACTTTGTAAATTGGTTGTTTGTAGCCTTATTCCGTCTTAACCTCAGGGTCATGTCTTACTACTCAATTTTGTGAGAAAACGCAATTGTCCACCCTATGTTTTCTTGTTATTAAATTGTTTGTCTTGGATTGTTTTACAGCACGCAGTTACTTGTTGTTTCAATTGGGACTGTTTTAAAGTAAGAAGCCAGGTTAGTGTCTAAATGAAACATATATTAACAATAACTGTGGTCTCACGCCACATAGCATGCACTTCTAAAAATAGGCATTTTTTGGTTTCCCAAAGTCTGAGGTGGTAAGCGCTTATTAAAATGTATTGTTAATCTGGTAACAACCGGTGTTTGCCTTATTTCTAAACGACATTTTGCAACAAAATGATAGCTATTAAATGTGAACAAACAATAATTACAGAATAAATTGATTAAACTTGAAGGTTGTGTTATGATAAAAATCTTATATAAGATTCTTCCAATCCCTAACGTCTAAACGGGAATGTGCAAAAAACGGGGGTGTTTTAAAAATATTGAAATTGTTTTAAGTGAAGTATTTTATGGTTGAAATTGATCATAAAGAGTTATATTCATATTTTACCATGTAAATGAAATGTTATTTTGCACTAAACAAGCATTTAATGCATTAAAACAAATTGTTTACCTTTCCAATAAAACAAAAGTTGACTGACACAGACAACAATTATGCGAAGGGGAACAACTCGATACAATCGTAATAACTCGGCCTCCTCCGACAAAGCCTCGAGATAGACCTCGTTATACAATCGAAACAACTCGGCCATGGCCGAAATGTTCCGAGCGATTTAAAACTGTGCCCTGAAGCCTTTCAGGTGCCCTTCATGTATATATCGTTATGTTTTGACAGAATGAAATGAAGAAAAGCCGTCAAACTCATAATTATAAGTTGGATATTTATTTTTTTGTGTACGGAACTAATATAAAATAGGTAATATTTCTTGTTTTTATGATATTTTATAAACGCTATATGCTTTAACCCGGAATCCTGATCGGGACAACTAACCACTTTTGATACTAAACAATTTGTACGTGAAGGATTTGTCATATCAAAAATCTAAAAAAAAATCCGTCAACGTACAATTATTTGGACTAGTGCATTAATTAAACCGGTTTTGAAAATTAAATTGAAAAAAATGAGACATAACACATTGGTTTTTGATGGCATTAGCTATTAAAAATAACGAGTTATTGGAAATTAAATAAGCAAAACTTTTCTCACGTATTTTCGGAGTTGGACGGCAAACATTTCCATTCTTCAAACAGTTTTTAAATTGATCTTGACGTTCATTTCAATATGTGAGCACAGCTGGGGTCGATCAAGCCTAGTTTCATTAGAATCTGAATGACCCTAACCATTTCGCTGGAATAATTTGCACTTGTCCAGCACCTGGCCGACCGATATCCAGGGTAATCAAATATTTTTAGATCGATGTCCTCCCTGGCCGTCCGCCATCATAAAGCTATTTGAACGCATAGAAAAACTAAATGAAAGTACTGTTAAAACTCAAAGTATCGGTTACTTCCCTTAGCTCTAAGTTACTGCGCTATATAAAGTTGGAAATTTACTGGATTCAAGCAAACGTTTTTTCGATTATTCGATTATGGAACAATGAGGTCGCCGATCGCCAAATTATGAATGGCTGCCGATATGATCGATTATCGGCGATCATCGGCCCATCACTAGTATATAGCACGTTATAAATTACGTTATATATGCCTCGTCGGAAGGCAAAATTGCCTAAAATGAAGACTTAAATCAAAGATAACTTTTCATTTACAACACCATTTGAAATGAAACAAAGGGCCGTCAATGCTGCTTAAAGAGCCCCGCATTTGTTTTATTTTCGAAATTTGATGAGGTCATTAATTTTATCAAACACTTCGACAAACCTGTTTCCAAAATAAAGTTTTGACAGTGCTCCATCAGGCGGCTATATTGTGAAAAGGTTTGTATAAGTGTTCTAAGAAACTAAACTCGCAATCAAAATTTGGTTAAAAAACAAAGGTAGGGCTCCGTAATCGGCGTAGACTGCGCTATGTTTCATTTACAATGGTGAAGAAATAGTAAAGTTATCTTTGTTTAAAGTTGTTTTTTTTTCAAATCAAAATATTGCCTTCCGACGTAGCATTTATGAAGCAATTTATCACGTGGTATTCACACACTGAAAGTATGGACTGTAATGGACTGTAGACCCGATATCAAAATAATTATACAGCTGAAAAGCACATTCAAAAAAGCCTCTTCGTCCTTGCCATATGAACATTCATAAATTAAGGCTCTGTGCTTAACTTAAAAGAACATGTACTGAAAAGTTTGCGACTTCTTTTTATAAAACAGCTAGTTGTTCTTTTTGGCCCGAAAGGCCAAAAATGCCGGCCGCGATGTATTGTACAACATGTGTTTCATAAAAAGAACTACGATTCCGGCAATAACACTTCAAGCCCGTAGAGGCAGCGCCTTAGTTCATATTATTCTGTGACATATTGGTAATCGTTTATTAAACGTTCTACGTCATATTGTTGAACGTTCTTGAAATATTCTGTGACTTATTGGTAATCGTTCATATAATCCTCTGTGACATATCTTGTAATATCGTCTGACATATTATTGGATACCGTTCTTGTAATCTTCTCTGACATATTGGCGACCGTTTTTGTAACCTTCTGTGACATATTGGTAACTGATCTTGTAGCTTTCTGTGACATGTTGGTAACTGTTCTTGTAACCATCTGTGACATATTGGTGACTGTTCTTGTAACCATCTGTGACATATTGGTGACTGTTCTGGTAACCATCTGTGACATATTGGTAACTTTTCTTGAAACCATCTGTGACATATTGGTGACTGTTCTTGTAACCATATGTGACATATTGGTGACTGTTCTGGTAACCATCTGTGACATATTGGTAACTGTTATTGTAACCATCTGTGACATGCTGGTAACTGTTCTTGTAACCATCTGTGACATGCTGATAACTGTTCATGTAACCTTCTGTGACATGCTGGTAACTGTTCTTGCAATATTCTGTGATATGTTGGTAAATGTTCTTGTACTCTCCAGTGACATGTTGGTAACTGTTCTTGTAACCATCTGTGACATGTTGGTATATGTTCTTGTAACCATCTGTGACAGTTTGGTGACTGTTCTTGTAACCATCTGTGAAATATTGGTTACCGTTCTTGTAACCTTGAGTGACATGTTGGTAACTGTTCTTGTAACGATTTGTGACATGTTGGTAACTGTTCTTGTAACGATTTGTGACATGCTGGTAACTGCTTTTGTAACCTTCTGTGACATATTGGTTACTGGTCTTTTAAATTTCTATGACATATTGGTTACTGGTATAGTGACCTTATATGAAATATTGGCGACCGTTCTTGTAATCTTCTGTGACATATTTGCGTCCGTTCTTGAAACCTTCTGTGACCTATTGGCGACAGTCCTTGTAATCTTCTGTGACATATTGACGACCGTTATTGTAACCTTTTGTGACATGTTGTTAACTGTTCTTGTAACCTTCTGTGACATTTTATTAGTCACCGTTCTTGTAACCTTCTGTGACATATTGGCGACCGTTATTGTAACCTTCTGTGACATGTTGGTAACTGTTTTTGTAAACTTCTGTGACCTATTGGCGACCGTTATTGTAACCTTCTGTGACATGTTGTTAACTGTTCTTGTAACCTTCTGTGACATATTGGCGACCGTTGTTGTAACCTTCTGTGACATGTTGGTAACTGTTTTTGTAAACTTCTGTGACCTATTGGCGACCGTTATTGTAACCTTCTGTGACATGTTGTTAACTGTTCTTGTAACCTTCTGTGACATATTTTAAGGCACCGTTCTTGTAACCTTCTGTGACATATTGGCGACCGTTATTGTAACCTTCTGTGACATGTTGTTCACTGTTCTTATAATTTTCTGTGATAAATTTGTTACTGTTCTTGTAACTTTCTGTGATATATTGATTACTGGTCTTGTAACCCTCTCAGACTATTGGTAACGATTCATGTTACCTTCTGTGACATATTGGTAACGATTCATGTTACATTCTGTGACATATTGGTAACTGTTCATGTTACCTTCTGTGACAAATTGGTTACGGTTCATGTAACCTTCTGTGACCTATTGGTAACTGTTCATGTTACTTTCTGTGACAAATTGGTTACGGTTCATGTAACCTTCTGTGACATATTGGTAACGGTTATAGTAATATTCGGTGACATTTTGGTTGCCGATCTTGTTACCTCCTTTGACATATTGTTTACCGTTCTTATAACTTTCGATGACATAATGTTAAACTTTATTGTATCATTCCGTGTTCTGTTTGGGGAAACTATCATTGTAATCTTCAATGGCATTTTCGGAACTGTTTTTGTAATATTCTGCAGCATATTTGTCACCGTTTATGTAATCTTCTGTACCATATACCTTTTTGTTATTCGCTGTTCCTTATCATTAAACGTTATAACTTCTGTGCTCGTCCATGTATTGTCCAACATTTGGTTTGTATTATACGGATAGCCGTAGGTAAAGTAATACTGGACAGTTCATGGTATATTGTTTACAATAATATCATCTTATTATAAATTAAGGAATGGCCGCATGAAGTGTAACATGATCACCGCCTTAGTGTTATATGGTTTTAAAAACATCTTTATTTTTTTGCATTTTGGAAAAGAGTTTCAAATTAATTGAGTATTACAAGACTTGTGAACAAAAACGAATCCAGAGTGTTATGAAAGCATTATGCACGCCAAGTGGATTGAATGTAAATACTTTTGAAGATATTTTACAGTGTATTTGAAAACACTTAAAAACTATCAAAAGTGTAAAACATACATTGTACAGTTATATATACTGGTGAATAAGTAAGCAGGTATCAAAATGAAATGAATTCCCAAAGCTATTATTTATATCAAAATATACGAAGTATTATTGTTTTAAGTTGAATAAATTCGAAACAATTCGAGCTGTTAATAGCTACACTGTTTTCTTCAGTAAGTTGGTTTGAATGTCTGTAACGCCCTAACAATTGGTTTAACGCCTCTGACAACAGAGTTCTGTCGGTTTGACAAGATGAGCTACACCTCAAGGAAGTCAACCTATACCGTGTTTTTGTCTGTAAAATAGGTTTTGCTTCGTTCATATATTGATCTTAACATTTCATAATATATAAAATAAATTACTGTGGTGTAAGACATTACAATTGAATTCATTCACGGTAAATGTCTGTAGTAATGTAATACATGTCTATTTTAAATAACCATAATATTATAATAGTACTTTTTAATTTCAACGTCATTCATAGGGTTAAATTCAGCTCATTAAACATGATTGATTTAAAGGTTGTTTTAGTAAAATCGTTTAATTTAACTTCTCAATACCCTCTTAAATGATCAGCATTCGTATCTAAATTCATTTCCTTGTTTTTCCGCCTAATCTTTGGCTTTTGGAGATGGAAAATAAATCAAATATGTATGGTGTAAACCCGCAGTAAATTTCCTTTTACTGACCTTTCCAAGGCAGTACAATCCTTGATAAACATGCCTAGTTTTTATATTGTATATATGCACTGTGCTGTTTGTGGAGTTTTGTGCTGTTGTTCCATGTAGCTTGTTTGTGATTGTTTGCTTTTGTGTATTATGCCTTTGGTGTTTACCCTGTGTCATAAAACGGGGTTTATGTTTAAACTGTTGGCTACTGAGCTTGTTTCTGTAGTTTCTCACATAAGTACTGATAATAAATACTCTTAAGACAGTAATTTTGTTCAGTTGGGATAAAGTTTTATAACAGTTTTATTTTAAAGCTATGAAAAACAAACCTATTACTACTAGTTGTGACATTTAAAAAAGTTTTCGTTCGATATATATTATTATGGAATACTTGATATTTGTCATGATTTGAGACTCATGTTTTTTGGCTCAATTTTGAGGAAAACTATTCTAAATTTTATAAATGTAATCCTTCTCAGCTAATAACAACACATAAAAAAAAAAAATTGATCGGTTTGATATAAAATGCTCATGAACACATTATAACTGATTGTGTATATATCTGAATTTAAATAACAGATATGATATTAATGCTTCCTTCTTCCGTTCGTCTGATTTTACACATCTTATTGTCTTAAAATGCAAAACAGTTGTATTTTATATCACTGCGGAAAATGGTTGAATATACGGGAAAGAACGGTCCCGTACATCTTGAATATACGTGCGTGTTCGGACCCGTACACCCAACGTGTACGAGACCCGTACACGAATACGTATACGGAACACCACGTGTATGGACTTCCGTATATCCATCCCCGTACCCATGGATATACGGAGTTATCAATGTATATAATTTTTTTATATTTCTTTCACGTATTTTTGAAGTAATACTTATTTTTAGCATAGTATTTTTTGGCAAAAATATATGTATGGATGTACGGAACCCGTACACTCGCATGTTCGGGTGTACATGCACCGTGTACGGGATGAATATACGGACCCCGTACATGCACCGTGTACGGGATGAATATACGGACCCCGTACATGCAACGTATACGGGATGGATATACGGACCCCGAACACGCAACGTGTACGGGATGAATATACGGACCCCATACACACAACGTGTACGGGATGGATATAGGACTCCGTACATGCAGCGTGTACGGGATGGATATACGGACCCCGTACAGGCAACGTGTACGGGATGGATATTCGGACCCGTACACGCAACATGTACGGAATTGGAGTACGAAACCCGTACACGGATGAATGTACGGACCTTATACGGGATGGACCTAGGTAGGGTTTGACCGTGATATACACGGATGATAAGAAATAACAAATACATGCTGTGTTTTTATTTAACATTATTTATAAACAGCGGAAAAAACTACTATTTATATAAATTCATAAGATTTAAAAATGGCATGTTTGAGTTATCAATGTTAAATGTCATTCTAGGTCTGCCTTAACATAATCATTTCATTGTGGCATTTGCTCAAACAAAATGTTGTATGATTAAAATTCCACTGTCTTGTCAAACAATAATTTATACAGGCAGTCAAACATCAAGAAAACATTTCACAACAAATATGAGTTCCATTCTGCGATTTCTTGGTTTCATGCATTAGGTCAAATTGCGTACGGACATCGGGTCACTGAAAAAAGAAATTATACAGACACAACAAGCTTATGGCTTACAGACATTTGAAATGCAGATTTGATATAATACAGCAATATGGCAAATTCATCTCCATGAAGTTAGAAAACCCCGTGATAGAAAAACCATTAGAAAATGTGACACAACCTATATATGTCTAAGTCTAGAATTGTTAAAGATGCATTCTCAAAGCATTAAAAACTGTAATGTTTGGCAGTTCTTTTAGCAATTTACTGTGATCTTTGTCTTGAATTGAAGCAATTTATACAAAAGTTCACTAAATCTGAGACAAAAATATGTTATGTCAAGACGGTCAATCTGTGAGGGTGCAGCTCTAAAAAATTCAACCAGTCCATTCCCAGATGTGATGATAATACATAAACATAAATCTGTGATGTACATGACATTTTATGAAATATTGTCAATGTATGCCAACTTATATTTAATCAAAGTAAATTCAATACATCGCTTGTATTCATTCATTACGGCATACATATTCATTATTTTGTTTCCCATCAAAATTATACCAGCGACCCAAAAATTGTCTAATGTCAAAATGTCAAACCTTTTAGATTGCCATCTTTACTCTAATGTGCATTTATTCTACTTAAGAACTATTTTAAGCTCACAATGCTGTACCTCAATTAAAATAACAAACCCACATTTCATCAGAATTAAAGTTTGTCCGGTCGTTTAATTGTTCACGTTAGAATTATAAATTCCAATGAACGGTTCACAGACATAATAACTAACTAATACTCGCCCATCAAAATCAAAAATTAAATAACAATTATATCTTATAATATGCTAGCTCGTAGTCTTACCTCATTATTGTTGGGTATTCTTCCTTGTTGCTATTTGGCTCATGTAGTGACACAGATGATATCGATTCTCGCGCATTCTGCATCCCGTTGTTACGATTGGCTATTGATTTTACGCTCTTGATTGGTTAAATGACCAGCAGCTAAATATTGGCTGAAACTTACGCATATCTTGAAAATTTAAACAAAATACTAAAATTGTTTTATTTACTATTATTATTATCATAAACAATATTATTATTATTATTATTATTATTATTATTATTATTATTATTATTATTATTATTATTATCATTATTATTATTATTATTATTATTATTATTATTATTATTATTATTATTATTATTATTATTATTATTATTATTAATATCGCATAAATATGCATAGCAAAAAAAAAAAATGATGTTGTATGGCTAAAAGCGTTACTACTCACGCTTTAAGAAAAATAGAATTCTCGGCAGATTTCAAAACAGTTGAGATCATTATTGTGAGTTATCTTAAAAACTGAAGTGAATACATTGATGCCAAAATTAGCTAATTCTTAGACAAAACTTAAATAAGAAAAAAATGTCAAACTTATGAGAGTGCAACTTTTAAGATAGGGCATCTTTATTGCAACTCCCTCATACCAATGGATGGGTTTAGGGTCAACCGCATTCAATGAAAATAAAGTTAATAATTGGTAACAAAGTATGAAAAAGTAAGCTTACAATTAGAGCCGTTTTAAATAAATATAGGAATAGAAAAAAAATATGGTTTGCTGCTTCTTAAATTTGGATTTAATTGTTGAACTGTTTTTTTTTTAACCACGAAGATGAACAATAAGTTTAATTCAATATCATGCAAACTTGAAATTAATAAGTATTGTTCTTGCTTTTTATAAGTATTCAGTCAAATTTCTTTAAAAACAGATGCCTCTTCTTTTAGATTTGACCTCAGAGCGGATTTTATAAGCATTCTTCAAAACAGTTGTCACGATTGTTTGGGAATGGTATGATCCCGTACTCTCAAAGTGTACGGACGAGCATAAATTCTCGTACACTCAACATGTTAAGAGATGTACGTTGCCATACATTCATCAAACTACTTTTAGTACTAGCCATAAATCAACCCTACCAGCTTGCCGAATCTCATTATTTTTTTATAAACATGTCGCTTTAATTTCATCGAAGGCTGTTAAAACCCTAAAAGCATTACATTTCCTATACAGTGACCCTACTAACACATTGCTGTTTCTTTACTTTACGCGATAAAAAGTATACAAGTCAATGGTTTATATGTTGTTCGTATCATATATTCTCTCAAAAACACACCTAATTACCGTACTTGATTACAAAATTCAAAAATATTTTATAACATAGGTGTAAGGGAAAGAGTAAATTTCCGTATATTTATCGTGTACGGGAAGTGTTCCTGTTTCGTACACTCAGCGTGTACGGGAACTGGTATATTTTTGTACATCGATAATATACGGGAATTGTACACGCCCGTATATTCATCATGTACGGGAATGGTATAATCCCGTACACGATAAATATACGGAAAAACATAATTTCCCGTATTTCCCACATTTACGGAGACCGTACATGCCCGTACACTCAAGATATACGGAGATGTACGGTGCTGTACATCCATCAAAATAGTTTAAGTACTAGTCGTTAGTCAATCAACTCAGTATTAACCAATTTATTTATTTGTTATCATTTAGACCTTTTTTATTTCATCAAAAGCTATCAAAACCAATTAAAGAATTACACTTTCTACAAAAGAAATTTTAACTGACACCATCCTGTTTTCTACGTTACAGTGATTTTTTTGTGTCAATGGTATAAATGTCGTTTATATCATATATGCTTTCAAATTAGACCCAAAGACCTTAATTGATTACAGAATTCATGTTTTTGTTATAACACGGATGCACGTTAGTACACGCCCGTACATCGAATCCCGTATACTAAAGATGTGCGAGTTTTATGAATATACGGATCCGAACACACCCGTATATTCAACATCCCGTACACTTAATGTACACGTTGGATGTACGGGTTTTTAGTACATTCCCGTATATTAAGCATTTTTCGCAGTGTATATTTCCATAAACGACCAGTTCTATTTTCCACTCACAGTACTGTTCCTGTGAAGAAAGGTTCAAGAAAATAATTGAAGTTCGGGATTTTCATTATTCATCCACTCCGCTCGCTTAAATTGCAGATGACCGAATCTATATTGCCTTTTATACAAGAATTGTTTTAATTTTCGAGTTAATTAGTTCTTTTATAATATGTTAACATTTCCGTCAGTAAGTCAGTCTTTTATAGCTATACACCACACTGTTGACACGACATCTCATCTGTTCCATGATGCCAAGTGCAGGACGTAGTGCATTTAACAGGTGTATGTCAGTTATTAAGAGTCTCGTTGTTCTCAACGATCAGACTCAGTTAGAAGTACAGACGTTGGTCGTGGTTATGTTATTTTCATATTTAGGGCTATTTTAATAGTTATGGTATTGCGGTAAAGTTATGAATTTGGTTATGAATAACGCTTAATGCTTGGTGTGAATTTCTTGGACGATCAATACACACTAGTTGCATACAGCATCTGCGTTTCGTTAAATGTAGAGTGTCAAGTTAGTGTTTGTAATGCAGCTCGGGCTACAACACACAATATCTTGAGTGGGTTTGTATTATACGTCACGAATGCGAGGTGTTGAAACCGGCTGAGAAAACCTCCACTTAGCGAGGGTCAAATGTGTCATTTTAGTGACAGTATCAAAAACTCATGTTAGAACCGAGATAAAGCGCATGTTGTTTTAGGACAATTGATGTGATTGTTGTGTTTCATTTATCTTAGTTAATGAATTGATTTCCGATGATAATAGTATATAAATGTTTGAAGTCGAATTATTCTGCAATAATTTTTCCAAAAGTACTAACACTAATCGTTTAAACAATGCAGTCTTGAAGAACTTTATTATACATTGACTTACTAAAACAATTTTTTTTGAAATTTTCTAGTTGCTTGGACACAAACTCCTATTGATTGTGAAAACTGTGGTTGCTGCGCTTCAGGACAATGTGGCAACAATCGCCACTGCACGTATGGCTGTATAAATGGATATTGGGGTGATAGGTGCGACGAAAAGTGCCATTACACCAACTGTAAAAGATGCGAACGAAATAATGGGTATAATTGCTTTGAGTGTAATAGTGGATTTTATGCATCAGATTGTAGAAATACATGTTGGCCTAATTGTGAGGGGTGTGAACGATGGGGTGGTCAATGCCATTCTTGCAAATATGGATATTGGGGTAAATTTTGCAACACTGCATGTTTAAATCAGTGTAAAACGTGTCCTCAATGGGAAGGCTGTACAGAGTGTAAAATGGGGTATTTTGGCTCTCAATGCGAACGATTCTGTGGATACCAGTGTGCCAGTTGCGATAAACAGAATGGATGTACAACATGCTACTCAGGGTATTATGGACTCACTTGCACGTATCAGTGTGATAAAAATTGTGTTTACTGTGATAAAAACAATGGATGTACAAGCTGCAAACCTGGATACTATATAAGTAACGGAGTATGTAATAAATGTCAAAGCAATGGGTGTACATGTACTACATACAACGACTGTGTTGGTTGCATAGATGGGTATTTTCAGAATCCTTACGGTTGTTCACATTGTCCAGTATACTGTACATCATGCGTTCTACCAAGTGCACTTCTTGTACGAACGGTCGATTTGGACACATGTGTCAGTATCAGTGTACAGAGGACTGCGACAACGGCAATTGTGATTCATCGAAAGCTTCTTGTCTGTGTAATTCTAATTTTGCCGGCGAGAAATGTGATCAGTGTGTTGCCTGGTACTTTGGTAACGACTGCAAGCAGAGGTGTTCCGAAGGTTGTTCTATATCATGTAATCGGTTTTACGGATCTTGTACATGCAAAGCCGGTTGGGCAGGGAACAGATGTGACACATGTGCTGATAACTACTTTGGATACATGTGCAATGGCCAATGCAATAGTAACTGTGTGACATGTACTGGGGAATATAACTGTCAGCATTGTATAGCTGGGCGGTATGGTTATAACTGCCAAAACAGATGTGGGAAAGGCTGCATTAATAACAGTTGTGATATTCATTCAGGTTACTGCCAATGCAAAAGTAGTAATTTTGTTGGATCAACATCTTTTTTATATTGTCATGAGTGTATACCCGGTCAATACGGTCAAACGTGTGAACTTAGATGTCCTCATAAATGTCATAATTGTGATAATGAGTATAATTGTTCTTCATGCACTATCGGGTACTTTGGGGAATCCTGTCAAATACCTTGTCCTGATGGGTGTGAGGGGAATACTTGCAAAAAAGAGGATGGATCGTGTGAATCATGCAGACGTGGGTATTTTGGACGAAACTGTAGCGTATCTTGCCCGGACTCATGTCTATTATGTGACCAACATGGTTTTTGTTCAGAATGCAAACCTGGATATTCAAACACACGGGAACAATGTTCATGTAGAACAGACATTTGCGTCAATCCGCTCAATTGCAACGCATGCGCGAATACGTCGTATTTTGAACATAATAATGAATGTTGTTTATGCAATCTTGATAATTGCGTTTCCTGTGCTACTACTGCTGATACCGTTAACTGCAAAATGTGCAAAGGCGGAAATTTTCCAAACCCTAATGGACAATGTGAAACATGCAGTTTTCAATGTGTCAACACTGAATGCGATTCGTCTTCTGGAAAATGTCTTCAAGGATGCATTCATGGATACTGGAATAACACCTGTGATCAAAAATGTGATCCAGAATGCTTGTCTTGCAAACAAACAGATGGATCGTGCACACATTGCAAGAATAATACAAAATTTGGACCTTACTGTAGACTAGAATGCAGCACTACCTGTAAACATTCCGTGTGTGGCTTTGATGGACATTGTACAAATGGATGTATGACAAATACGTATGGAAAGCGATGTGAAAATACTTGTAATGGATATTGTATAACACAGAACAACAGAACGGTTTGTTCTGAGGAGACTGGAATGTGTCTTTACGGCTGTCAAACTGGATACAATGGATCATTTTGTCCTCAAGGTACAGAAGGTCTTTTATCAAATTATATCCCTACGTTGCTAGCCACTAGAGAGTGTATTTCACGTAATTAGATACACCTTTACCTAATATGAATGAATTTTTCGAGTAGAAAACTACTTAAAATTGCCCTGCTAATGGTTTGGTACTGGTTTTTCTTCTTATTTTATGCATGCTTTTTATTTCATTTTACTCTTTGAATGTCGTTAGTCATGGAAGTAGAAGCGGAAAAACACCCATCGTCAACTGCAGCTATTGGTGGGGGTATTGGCGGAGGAATTATAGCTCTTGCTGTCATTGTCATTGTTGGACTATTTTTGCTTCGAAAAAGGTAATAAAGTAAATATATACGTCATTCTTAACCGAAGATTTCGTTATGCTATATAGCTCATCCAATAAATAGTCAACTTTATTCTGTGAAGGAATCCCCATTTTTTTCAGAAGAGTTAATTTGGGCAAGAAAAGCCAACCACCTGAAAAAGAACTTGAGAACTTATCCGCATTGTACGCAACAGTGAATAAAGGAAGTACGTATGAGTTATGTAGAGTCAGCAATACTATTCTTATGTACTTCTAATAAATAAAGTTTAAACGTTAGGAAAGTGTTAGGATGTTTAAACAATAGCTATAAAATAAGACTCTATTGAGGGATACTTATATTTAAATGAAACTTAGTTATCATGAAGACGACACGTTAAATATAATTATAGCTTAATATGGTACAGAAAAATCAATCTTAAAGAAAAATGAAAATTACAAACAATTTACATAAATCTTTATTCGTTTACTCAGGAGCTTCCCAAGTTGATTATGCCAATGACAATACCGGAAATTTTCACTCTGTCACCATCATAGAAAACCCTACTCACCAGAATCGACCCCCGAATGCACCTGGCAAAGAAACGTCGCATACTTTGACAGAAAACAATCTTGAAATTGGTAATATTGTTATCTAAATTGTCAAATAAATGTATGTGTATATTGTTTTTGTTGTTAAATCATTCTTAGACTAACCATTTGCAAGGCGAAGATCTGTGTATAAAGCTCGTGTTTAATATACTAAAGATTTTCTAGGAAAATAATTTTTGACAACGCTGATGTTAACTTAAACTCACTGTATTGCAGACAAATATTTGTCATGTTAACTGAATCCAACGTATTGCAAACGAATTTGTATTTCTTAAAAGTTCATGCTAACTCATTTCAACGATATTACAGACGAAGATGATGCTTCGGCAAGAGAAATAGCAGTAATATTTGAAGAAAGTGGAGGTGTGTATTATAACAGCGCAAAAGAAGTAAGCAAATTCAAATTGCATGTGGCCGATCTACCAGAATATGTACGCAATATATCTTTAAAGGACTTAGAAGAAGAATTTCAGGTACCGGTCTCTGCCTTCTTAAAATGGTTTTGAAATATTGATGTTTTTGAGTCGGAATGTACGTGCAAATAATTTGCAATGAGATATTTAAATACTTGTACTCCTCATTAAATTACTTTATTGATACAAGTACTTATCACTTGCAGAAAATTCCATACGGTCTTGTAAAACCCTTTGCAGTTTCACAAACCAAACTCAACATTCACAGAAATAGATACAAAGGAATCTACCCGTGTAAGAACCGTTTCTCTCTGTATCAGGATTTTATTGAAGCGTAATAAATAAGTAGGTGATTATTTATAGTTATACGATTTGTTCTCATTTCATTTGCACTTTTACTGCCGCGTTCATGACTGCTATTGATGGTTTGTATAATCTTGTTTTTCATTTGGTTTGACTTTCTTTTGGCATGTTTCAATACGGTTATGTTCAATAGCTAGTTGGTTTGTACTTATGTTTCTATTGCATCATTGATGTCTTCTTCAGATGATGATACACGTGTTGTTGTACGCGGAGGAAACTCAGACTATATCAATGCTAGCTATATAGACGTAAGTCCTACTGGCAAAGCAAAAAACTGTTCTTACATTAATGATTATTATTATTATTATTATTATTATTATTATTATTATTATTATTATTATTATTTTTATTTATTTATTTATTTATTTATTTATTTATTTATTTATTTATTTATTTATTTATTTATTTATTTATTATTATTATTATTATTATTATTATTATTATTATTATTTGTGTGTCGGCTCTTTGATAGGTGCAACCTAACACATTGATAATAACATGTAAAATAACGAAATGTGTGTTTATAATTTTTCCGTTATACAGCATTTGTAATTTAGATGTATGCAGAAAGATGGATACAATTTATTATAATGCATTGACAAGGTTATTGTTCAAGCCATAGTTGTTTTCTGATTTTAAATTGTTTGATTGAACACTTGGTCTTAGTGAATCAAAGTTGATTTAATCCTTCCTTCCAGGGTTTCGGGAAGCGAAATGCATACATAGCTACTTTGGGTAAATAAATTGAATGATAAAACGTCTGTTTTATAATGATTAACATTACAATGATACCAAATATAACAATTGTAAAACAATTAAACCTAGTATATGTATTACACTTGAATGTTTTGTGTGTGTGTTTTTTTTAAAATAGCTCATACGTTTAAAACCTTGATGTATATACAGAGAATATATAGATATGTCCATACATGGTCAATCTAATGCAAACTGCAGGTCCAATGGCTAAACAGCTTGGCGAATTCGGCCAGTTCTGGCGAATGGTCTGGCAACAGAAAGTAGAGAAGATTGTCATGTTGACCAATTTGGTAGAGGGTATGGTAAGGTGATATTTTAATTAAAAGCAGGTTACCTTCTATGATAAGGCAGAATTGGGTGTAATTTAGAAGAGGATGAGGTAAAATAACAATTTATTTTAATTGGTTAATGTGTGGTACTATAGATTTGTAATGTGGCAACACATGAATGAGATTTATATAACAATAAGGTACTGGAGTGAAAGGAAACAGTAATTCTTTGGGTTTAAGTATTTCTTTATGATTACATTGCAACACACGTTTTATATGAAATAACTTTTGAATAAGTCATTTACTGATGGAACTTTATCATTAAAGTGACAACATAAACTCCATTAGAATAGTGCTGCCTTTAAGCTCATTTTGGTATTAAATTGTTTGAAACGTAAGTTTATATTTGTGTCTTTGCAGAAAACCAAATGCGAGCAGTATTGGCCAGATTATCATCAACGTCAAATATACGGAGAAATAGAAGTTGTGTGCAAGGTTAAAGAATTATACGCAGATTTCATTTGGAGACAATTTGCGCTTTCTAAGGTACATTCGAATTTTATATAATTCATGGTGTTATGGACGGGCAAATTAAAGGATTGAATTGTTCAGTATTGCAGTTCATTCGTGTATGATTTTTTTTTAATTTCACGATTATCCTTGCATTGACTTAAACGTTGTCCTTCACAGATTGCGTATTCGACTCTGAACGCAATGAATCCAGAAGTTTTATCAACGCCACATACATTTTCCGTAATAAAACTTCATTTTACCAGACACAGGTGTCTGGTTTGTAGTATACTAGTTATGGAGAGGATGTTGCGTTCATCTTTTTATGGAAATGCTTTCAACTATAGAAGTGCAATATCATGTGGTGATTAAGAACGACACGAGTATGGCTCTTCATTGTATTTCTTAATATTGCATTACATTAAATCGGACAGATCCGCTGGTTATAACTTAAATGTGAGAAGAATATTAAAAGTTCCTTAACCAAGTATTTAAACTCTTAACGATCGCTTAAATTACTCCTTGAAAACATATTATAAATAATAAATGTTCTGAAAACTTTGTTAAGAGAAAGGTAAGATAATATATAAAGAAACAGAATGACTTTCGATATTCCCCACTTTTTTGATTAGGAGTTATAAGTCTGCATACGTGCATTAAGGTAAATCGAGATTAATCAAGCACTTTAATAAAAAGAACTTCCTTATTGCAAACTTCCTTAAACAGATTAATCACCTTAATTCTTTACACAATTTGTGACCCATTAGCTTTTGCAAACATGATTGTTAAGAAGACATGGTAAACAAATTAAACTCGGAAATTAAAATACGAAATATGTGAGCAAATAGTTATTATGAGATCGCGTTATGAATGTGTTTGTTTAAATATATGAATCTATTGAAATACACTCAAAATATTTGATAATTCCCTTTTTAACACGAAGAACGTCCTAAAATTAATTTCGACTGCAAGGATCAAACTGAACATTTTAACTGGGTATGAACAATTTTGACAGGTAACATAAACGCATGTAGATGCTTCTTAGCGCCGAAAAAAATACCCACCAGTAAAAAATGTCTGATTTATAACCATTTAATTAAAAGTGTTGTTTATATCGCTGTTTTAAAAACTAAAACAAATTTGAATAATTTCAAACCTATTGATCGGTAAGTTTATTTCAGTTTGTGTCGTTAAGATTATTTGATTTCACTGTCAACTTATCAACAGACTTAGAAACATGTATAACATGTCAATATGAATAAAGTGTTACTTATCAAAACAATAGTACGCATCGTATATTGATTCATTAAAGAAAATGTTATTCGTATCAACCATATTTCAACTTATTTTTCGCCACCAAAACCAGAATTCAGAAGAAAGAAATTTGCACCATCTACAGTTCACGAGCTGGCCAGACAAGGACATCCCTGACGACGTCACATCAGTAATAGAGTTTAGACAAAGGGTTAACGCCTTGCCGAGTACCTTTGACGGACCAGTAGTTGTGCATTGCAGGTTTGATCTCATACTAAGGTTCAAAAATACTAATTAATTGTTTTTCTTAGCTTGTAGCCAATGAACAATAACAATGAATAAGTAAACAAAATGTTAAATCAAATCATCATTGGCCCATCCCAGTCAGTGCCGATGTTGTTAAATACAAACTATTTTATTGTGTAAACGTTTACAAATATAAGTCCAAGAAGTATATATTGAAAACAAAACAAACAATATTGTTGGGCCGACAGCAGCAATCGAGTCGAGTTTGTCTAAGTCATCAGACGATGCCCAAAACAACCGCCACAGTGAATACATATCCTTTTCATAAGATTTTAGGAAACTCATTTTTAAAATTGTGGCAGTATTTGTCAGCATTGCAGTGAAGCTGGCAGCATTCAAATACTTAATATGTGTATGTATTTTGGAAGTTAATAAGACGTGCCCAAGAAAGGTCATGCAACAAGTTATCAATCTTATTACTTGAAGATATAAACAAAGAGACTGGTCATAACCGAATGTTGGTTCAAATTACGATTTTAGGAAGCGACATATAACATGTAAAAATCCACGCAATTATAATAATATGAATCTCCGTCTTTTAGGCCTGTTTCGTGAAAGCAGCGTTAATCTGTTATGCAAATTGCATGTTGAGTTTTTCATAAACATGTTTTTTCATAGACAATTGGGTTCTGTGTAACTTCAGTGCTGGCGTAGGACGAACGGGAACCTACATAGCTCTAGACATTCTGACAAAAGAGGGTGAGACAAAAAGAGTTATAGATATCCCGGGATGTGTTCTCAACATGAGACAGAACAGACCCAACATGATTCAGACCTTGGTGAGATTATTACTTATATGTGGTGTGTATTAGATTAGTTTTACCTGACTTTTATTTAGCACAGCTCTGTGTAAGCTGAAATAAATCATAATCGATTCCATTTCAGTGATAGAAAAAACGCATATGTAGCCCACCAGCAAAAATAGTTTGGTTCAAATGTTGGCATCTATACCACAATACCACTCGCAACTAAATGTCCGGAATACACCAATATTTGGTGCAACACTTGAAGATTGTACAATACTTGCATTCAATTATTGTCCTTCAAGTAACCACACAATAAAATACTCATTTCATAATTGCCATTTTAGAGTCAATACAAGTATCTTCACCAAGCTTTGGTCAATACATTGACGCTTGACTGCTTGTTGATAAGAAGAGGAAACTTCAGTGAATATATGGAGAAATCAAGTAAACAGGACATACATGAGCAATTTGAGGTAGGATTGTTTCTCAAAGTATCAACTATCATAATGTTATTAATCAATAGTTTAACTAAAATGTGAATACTATGCAGCGTTTTTGTATTCAATGCTTTAACATTATTCAAAGAAACTGTTGCTTTCGGAATATTCTTTAGAAAATGCATTTGAATCATGAGCAAAAGTCTGATAGTGAATTGCAAGCTACGGAAAGGAATCGGGTTATGACGAAAAAGAACAGGAAACACGCGGATATACCAGGTACCACGCTTATATCCGCTACAAAAGTGCACATTCATTTACTTCTTAGATGCATAATGTATATACGAACATGCATTATTTAGAACAATGGTAAAATAGTACGCCTGTGTGTGTGTTTAAATATTGAAATATATATTTTTAAACTATAACGATAAGGGATAAACATGTCCTTCTTTGTTTAGCAGGGACTTAATTTAGTATGTTGCATTTTTATTAATGTTAACGTGATATATTATATGGTTATGTGTATTGTTAGGTGATTCAAACCGACCGCGTCTTTATCTGTTTTTGAAAACAGGCGACTCTGATTACATCAATGCGATATACATCAATGTAAGTAAATGTTTTGCATCATATATAAGTTTGTTTTAAATTCATTACTCGATGACAATTAACCAGTCCATTTATTTTTAAAATCATGTTTATACAAAGGAATCTAAAGGGACAAGCCCTGAAATAAAAGCAACTAAATAATACAGGTATGGAGTCATAAGACAAACGCCTAACAAAATCCTACATTGTAATTGTGACGAATCTCTTTTTCAGAGTTTAATGACAAAACACCGCTTCTTGGTTGCACAAACACCTCTGCCGGACACAGTTTCCGATTTTATTGCACTTGCTCTTCAAGAAAACTGTTCCTGTATCGTTAGTATGGAGGCACACATGGCAAAGCATAAGGTAATATGTGGACTGGCTAGATACCGTAAAAATGAATATAGGCAGGTACTTTCACAATAACCCTAAAGTGTAGTTCACTTTGCGTTTTTTTTTCCTACGACACATTACATAGCATTGTGACGTAGCATCTTTATATATTGAATAAGGCCTAGGTATCGTTTAAGGCATGTTTGTACGAATTCTTCAAAAATAGCAATGACCTCCCTATATCTCATTAGGATTTAATCTTATGGGTTCTTGTATTCTTTTATACAGGGGATTGGCTTGTACTTTCCTGGTGACAATCAGACAATGACGACGGATAAGGTTTCCGTACGATCCACCACGGATCAAAGTGCAAATCACTTTGTAAAAAGAATTCTGCATTTCGAACCAGAAGGAAAAGTGAGATTATGACATTGTGATTGTGCACACATTAGACAAAAATCATTTTCTCTTTTCCTTGTAAATATACTTTAAAAACAAATACGTTTTTATTGCATAGATTAAATGTTAGCTACAATAAAAACAGTAACAACAACAACAACAACAATCTCCGCAAACAGCAACAACAGACTTTTATATATTGGCGAAAATGCATCGCAATAATTTTCTATAAATAGTATGTTTTTATTTAAATATAGACCAAGAAAGATGTGACGGTTCCACACTATGAATATTTGGACTGGGATACAAAACACAATGTTCCTAAATCGGTAGAACTCTTTCTTGCCTTCATCAAAGAGGTCGAAGACGTATGCAAATCATCTCCCCTGAAGGGACCAATACTGCTGCACTGTTTGTACGTTGAAACTTTTATTTAGTGCCCATTCGCATTTAAATTTTGTCTTAGTAAAATTATTAACAATGTCATCGTAAATTCTTTTTTTACATTGAACCGATAATCTCTGAAATAATAAAACTATGACAAAAATAAATATTAAGTATATTGTGTAAATCGAATTTCGTGTGTTTGTGTTGTGATGTCCATTCTAATCACAACCATGCAATAAAAGAACATCGTAAATAAAACACCGAAAATATATTGCAAAGCAGATATTCGAAGAGATAAAATAAAGCATTGGTGTTTTTAATTTCTGAGACACTTTTCCTTACGCGATGTAAAACTTTTGTGATAGAAACGGTGCTGGAAAGAGCGGCCTACTTTGTGTTGTCTCGACATTACTTGAACAATTGAGTGAAGATAATGAAGTCAGTGTGGTCAATGTCGTGCAGAAAGTCAGAGCTGGAAGACCACTCGCTATTCCAAATAAGGTAATATAAAATACTTCTTCAAACAATTGGTTCATATTGACATGTATGGTCGAATTATATATTTTGTAACAGATTAGTATAACGATATAATTAAAATCACAGCGACAAACGAAGTAGGAAGAGAATGAGTCTACTAAGAGGGGTTCAATGTTTAACATAAAAACTGAATAAGAAGCACAATTAAGCTATACCTGTTTCATACGAATGTCTCTGAATTATAAATGATATATATTGAATGAACAATGATATAGAGTTTGTACCAATTTACCTTTTTCGTCTTATATATGTGTGTTATATGACTGATAGCTTTCAAATTCGGCACCCTTGAGAGTATGTATGCCAAGGTAACATTAAATTTGATAATAAAACGTCACTTTGTTGGTGCAAAGAAATGACGTTATGTTACTTAAGACGATGTAAATTCAAATGTACTCACTTGTTTTCATCTGATGAAGACTATATGAAGTCAAAAAACGTTTGAAAGTGAGAGTTTGTCTCATTCTTGGATATTGTATCAGTTTTTCATAAGGTTAATTAATGCATTTGTGTATGATTTTGATCTTTTAGGAACAGTTTTACTTCTGCTACGAGTGTGTTCTCCATTCCGTAAACGCAACAGATAACGCTGTGTATTACAACATAGCTGGGGATATCCAGAGGGAATAAACAATTCGACCAACTCGTAACAATGACATATGTTGGGTTACACTTGGCACTAAAACATGAATATAATTATATGCATTTTATAGTCATACGATAACAAATTAAGTTAAAATGGTTTCCATAACCTGGTGCCTATATGGCATAACTTAATATAAACATTGTATTGTATATATCATTGTCATTACTTGCATATAGTAATGTTTTTATTATTTTTACCATATTGTTGATTGTTTTCTTGTTTTTCTTTTATATGATTCTCATAACAGAACGTTTTCAATAAGGCAAGGCTTTATGTGCAATCTTATAGTGTGAAAGTAGCAATTGATAAGTTAAAACTCCATTTCAATACATTCAAGCTACTAATTGCACGGTAAGCTTGTCTATATGTTTCAGAAAACATATAACATTAAACCCTCGTGAATGAAATTATCCAAACTTTTGCGCTCGTAATGTAAAAATCAATCTAGTAATGAATGGAGTGGATGTATTAAATATTTTTTATATATTTTATATATTAAATAATTGAATTGTACATACTTATTATTATACTGCTGTTAACTATATATGTTATTATATTCCATTGTGATCTGTATGGCCTTTATACATTCAGCTTTGAATACACGTTATATTTGAAATTTGTACAAAATTGTCATAACGATTTATTTTTGTAATAATTGCTGTAATAAATCTAGCTGTGTAAAAGTGTTGTAAGGCTTTATAAGTTAGAGAGCATTCATTATGATTTTTTGCTAGTATTTTTTCATACAGGAAATGTTTGAGCAGATTTGCACGCAATGGAGTATTTCATTCAATATCTGTATTGCATGTGTGCAGTCCTGCCCCATAACAGCACATATTACTGTTTGTACAGTACTTTGCTTGGTCTTTTTTGTTACCATTATTCACCTGATATCCCTTATGTTTTAAAAGAAACTTGCAGTCTCTCAGTGGTCAGGACCGTCATCGATAAAGCCAAATACATAACATATTCATTTCTCATAATTATATTCATTGATATGCTTGATCAGCGGTCCTTATGACATCATTAGAGCCTATTATTATTTGTATTTCAGTTCTTCCAATAAACGTTCTCTTTCTGTGTTGTTTTGTAAGTAGCATTGAAGGTTATAATGTAAAGCATATCAACATCAACCCAACCTGAAGTTATGTGACCTGAGCTGTGTGCATAGTTTAAAAATTAAGAAGTAGACCACAGACTATCAGTTCAATGTAATTAGTAGTGTTATATTGCAATGCAGTCAAAGCTTTCAGTGTATGTAATATACGTTTTTTTCAACTTTCATCTTTAGAATGAGTAACGAATATGTTTTGTTTTCATTTGCAACACATGCAACGTTTTTAACGACTCAAACAAGTTTATCATATAAGTAATATAATGCATACGTATCATGTTGGTACATCTTTGCTGATTCTTACTTAGTACTCTCCTTTGTGCAAAACGTCATAAACTTGAAACTTAATTTAGGTTGTACATGGTGTTTTTTATGTGTGTGTGTACATACTGAATTCAAAATATTCGAACGTATATATTCCTGCCTAGGTTCCTAAAAACGATTCAGAGGGTGAAACAGCTAAACGGATAAAATTATCTGGTGCTTTGTCATAACCTCAGCCATGGTCGTTCCAATTGTACTATTTCACTGAAAAAGACAGATTTAAACATTCATTTTGAAATTTTAAAACAAAGACGTGCGTATGATAAAGATGCAAGCTGTAGTTGAGATTTAAACGATGCATATATGCGTCGAAAAACAGTCGGGTCTTAGTTAATTTCTGGATTTATTTGTGAGCGTTCATCACAATAATTATTTTGTTCTCAATAAATTGCTATATAGCCAAATGCAGGTTGAACAATTGATTGCATTGAAACTTATTCAGAGTTAAATATGTTTATGGACTTCGTTAAAGCTTGATTTATACGCACACATTATGCCTTCTGAAATGAAACACATTTCCAGGTTTCTGACATTTATTTATAATACTATACATCACAATACACAATTACGTTTGTATAAACACAACAACACCACAACACTCAAAACATCTTTATGTGAATTTTCGCTTGTATAAGTAGTAAGGTCAACTTTTGGGAAGTATAAACAACACAATCCGTTGTAACCATCTCTGCATCTGGGTTTGGGTGAATGGTCTAGCCGATGAACCCAACGGGGAAGCCGTATCCACAACGACACTGGCAGTCTATACAATGCAAGTCCCGAGAGCAGTCTGCTCCGCCACACTCAAATGGCATCACGCACTGTTTGGTCACTGAAATGTTAAGGAATTGAGGCTACTGATACAACGAAAAAGCTGTATTTTTTAAAACATTGTGTGGAAAAAACGGCATTACAGTATCGGCGCATGGTCCATTGTTGTTTTGTTTTCTTTCCATCAAAGCAAATAGCGTACCGTTTTAAGAACACATTGTAACTGAATGATTATAATAAATCATACTAGTGATTGCTTTACATTTGTTGTCGTTTTATGAATGAAATCTTATTCAAGAAACAATACGTAAATATATCAATGATATCTCGATATTGATGTTATGTCTTCGAATAGTTTCTTTTAAAGTGTATATCTTGTGTTGTGTGTGTTTGGCCTAGACCTTTGTCTCTTCTATACAAGATCGTTGATAAATTTAGATTACTGGATTTCTCACCAGTACATACATTGTTTCAATACTATTTTGAGCAGTCTTATTCATGGCTAACGTTCATACCATTAATCTAGACAACAGATCAATGAGTGTTTAAAAATGTTTACTCTGTAACGGATTCTACATTATACCGGAAGTCAGTGATGAATACCACTTGATGTGTACATGTAACGATATCTCGCCGTTAATCGTCTGCTTTATAGGTTCATTTCATTTTGCCGTCAAATATTCAATGGGACATGCGCTTATTTTGGGCATAAAATGTGAGAAAGTTTACTTTGGGTAACTTGTTTTGAATAAATTCTGACATTAAAATGTTTAATAATTACAAACGTTTAAGTAACTGATATATGTGTTTAGCTTTGTATTTTAATTGATTTAATAATCAAATTCAGCTTTTTTATGTATATTATCAAACTTGTGTAACAAACCAGATTTGTGATTGTGATAACGTTTCCTTAAAAACGACTAAATCCAGTGATTGTGTTCAGAGCTAAGGGACCACTCTAGATGTCATTCATCGGAAGACTCGCGGCATTTGATGTTCAAAATTACTCATTTGGCGAATATCCCTCAAAACGGTGGAAGTAAAACTCACCCTTTGGCTTCAAAATTATGTTTCAATCTCCCTTGGGGTTGTGATTGGGCCAAGCCATTACGTAGCCACTATAGGTCGCGGGCAGACAAACTCAACAACAACAATTATGGGTGTTAACTGACCTGTCTTACTTTAATACATCAGATTGTGTTAGGTAAGTGTTTGGTTTCACGACAGTCAGCAAAGGTAATTTAGACTGACAGTCTAGAGTACATTATAGCTCGCCTGAGCAGTTAGGTGTGACAGAGACACATAAACTTATATAGTATATCTATAAAGTAGACATTGATACATTAATGTTACCAATTGAATAAATACATGACTTGAATATTGAATAGATTATATAAAACATAAATATATATCAGTCATTTTTCACTTTTAACCTCCATGCTTTTGCCCTGTTTCGAACCTGTCAATGTGACATCGGAAACAATTCATATCAACATTTAAATGACTATGAGTACACGTGCATTGGTGAGTATGCCACTCGAGCTTGATGTACATTTCCGGGCACGCCACGTGACGACAGTCGGGGCTATCTCGGCATTCCTCTCCTAATACTGAGGCTAGACACAGGATATAGAGTTTTTAATACTGATAGTCAACAACACCCTATCAACTGATACTAAACTTTTAGAGAGTCTTCAACAAAAATAATATATACATGATGCAGATTCTTGTATAAATATACATTAACGAAGTCATAAACAAGTGACTGTCATTTAGATAATTGTTATCTAGTTATTTTTGAATCTTTCAAAACATCATTCGATATTTCATATTGTGATTATGTTATGTTTATAATTTTAGAATATACAAAGGCAATAAAACTCACTGCTTCTCACAAGTGCAGTCCCAATACTAACAAGACTTTTTAAATAACCATGAAAAGTAGGATATCACGCTTAAATATATAGATACGATAGATATATAACAACAACAACAAGATATACCACAAACCTGCGAAAAAAATAAAACAACAAGAGTAACGATAATCTTCATTTTAGAAAAATAAAATATTTCCTGGCTTCAAGTATAAATATCAATGTAAAGCTTATTATTGCTAGTAGTGGGGCTGCTTAGCATAAAATCATGCAATTTGGGTTAAAAGCATGAAACGTGGCACGCATATAAATTATTTCCCACTGATAATATTTAGATATGGACCTAAGTGAGAAGCGCCCCCTGGTGACCCTGGCAACTATTTTTCAAAATGGCCGCTAAAATGGCCGACAATTTCTTCAAATGATTTTATGTTTGTCTTAAACTCATAATCTTGGTATCTAAATATACATATTTTAGGCCAAGGAAATCTTTGGGCACACAAAAAAATGATGTATGAAGTATTTTTATTCTAGAAAAAACTTTTATATTATTTAAAATGGCCAGAATATTAAATGAACATAATCTTGGTATCTATTAAATCTATTAAAGTTACTGGGTCCAAAACTGTATAATATATGGTATTTTCCAGTAATCTTTCTTCCAACGTGGGGCAAAAGGCTGCAACGGCATTCCCTCATGGTCGAGTTTACCCATTCCAAATGGAGTCGATAACTCCCCATTGACAGCTCTACATTTAACCAGGACCAGGCATGCCCAACAGATAGCAGCTGCGGACAACTGAATCCTGCAGCATAATGCCTTCGACAAATACAATGAAGCTATCTTAGCCGGAGAGAACTTACTGAATTTCACACAGACTGGTGTGGCAGGATGACAGCAGAGCAACCGCAGTTTCAATATAGGTCCGTTGTGCTTGAAATGAAACTTTGTTTACTTCAGATCATCGAATCAACCATGTCAAGAAACTGTCAGAGCTACCGCGTGCAATGGGCATTACATGGGTATTTAGCTATGAACATATCAATCATGCTAGATGGCTCTCGATGCATATCAGAGACATATACTCTCTGTCAGAAATGCACTCTGCCATCTACGAAGAGCTTGTCCCAGGAAAATTGTTCTACACAAAACAAACTATCCATTTACTGCCATGACACGTAATCAAGCACTGGCAAATGCCATAGTAAAACATGGCTTTACTGTCGGTTTGACTGACAATCCAAATGCAATACAACGCTAGACGTGTGTAGGCTCCGAAATGTTACAAACGGTGGCAGAGTTTGAAGATGACACCATTCATGGTTCAACTGAACACTTCAAACTACCGCTGTTCAAACCGCATTTGACTAGAAAGTGAAGGCTCTTGTTGAGGTCTTTGAAAACATTGGAAATCATTTTAAAGAGAACTGTGGCGACCTGCTTACACTTGACACAAAGGTCATTATAGACTCTGGGGGATACACAGATGCAACAGAGACGTTCAAAGTTTACCAGGAGCACTATGACCTCGTTGTCAAAGAAATATTTGTCGATCAAACAAAGTCAATCAATGACCCAATAATGAAAAACAAACTTCCAGGTTCCAACAATGAACGAAGACTGTTTCCTGTTTTTCAGATTGTACATTGTATTTTCACTACTGACAATGATTCACTGGTTGTATAAAATTGCCATTGTAATTGTCTATAAACGTTTTTGAAAAATTAAAAAAAAATGTTTATAAAATTATGTGTGTGTGGCCAACGGCAACTTTGGTCTAAATTTTGTTTATTTAGACAGCAAAAACATGATTATATGACATATAGTAACACAGATTAAAGCGTTGGAAGAAATTTTCGGCCTTTTCTGCGGCCATTTTGAAAAATGGTTGCCAGGGTCACCCGGGGGCGCTGCTGACTTGGGTTCATATCTAAAAACAATCAGTAGGGGATGTTTTTTATGTTTGCAAAGTTTCATGCTTTTAACCCAAAGTGCACGATTCAACCAAAATTTGTCCTTAACAGCCCCACTATAAGCCTTATATACTCATGTATGCAAGTATTGACAACCCAAAAATAAACACATTTCATTTTATCATAATATTCATTATAGTTTTTTGTCTGAGATGCTTGTTTGTTGTGAGAAGCAGGCCTGTGGAATGATACCAACGATAAAAGAATTAAAATCAAACTTGTGAAAAGAAGACATGTATAAAAATGAAATGTGAAAAACAATGTACAATCTTGTATGCTGTTCCAACAGTATACCCTTAATTGACTTCAGATATAGATTTTTGCATTTAGTGTTATTTCGAAACATCTTTTCATGCATGTTTTAGTATAATCTAAGCAGATTGTAGCAAACCCCGTCAAATTTTCTCATCTCTGTATTACAATTAAACCTTATGCAAAGGATCAATGTTTTACTATTTCAAAATAGTTTACACTAAAACTTAATAAATATAAAATTTAGAAACATTTTAATATTTCGCATCCTGCACCCACTTTGTTATTGCGGAAGGCCTTCAATAATAATGATGCGTTTACACTTTTTGCTCAAAAAAGTTATTGAAAAAAACGTTTTATGCATTAAAAAATATGTGTAACTCATGAAATTTTATGTAATATATAAATCTTTTAGCGTAACAAATTCTTTATTTTTTTATCAATAGAAAAGAATACCAAATAAAACTCTCCTAAAAAGTGATAGTATTGTGAAAGATTAAATATATACATTTATTTAAACAATAACATTATTGTAATAATTCATTTAAGAAATGGATATGAAATTTTACTTAGTAGTCGAACATTTCCTAATGTAAGGCCACCATTGATTTATGTTTGTTTCACATTTGCCCCCAAGGTTTTACACATTTTAATGCATGTTTTATTACATTTTAGTGATCGAATGATTGTAGACCATAAATATCCTCTTCATACGAAATTTGATATAAAACATATATTTTAATTCAATTTCCCGCATTTCTGACAAACAATAAAACAAGAAACAAATTTACAGTGGCCTATATATTTAATTTAAATGATTTCATATTTCATAGACCATCGGTATTAACATTATACGGTATGGAAGTACATATATTTTAACTTTAATAAATGACTTTGTTGTGTTTTCTTTATATTATATAGGCAAGCCTTTTCACAGTCACAAAGCTTTGTCTCAAGAATGACGCAAATATAATAATGTCACAACATAAGAACAACACATGCATAAGCAAGTCACAAGCATAAGAATTTTACATCATTAACATGTCGTATCCACTTAAGAATGTCACATTAAATGAAGAATGCCACAGCGACATTAGAAGGACATCAACCTTACAATATCCCATCACTATAATAATTGGACAGGCACTTGCTGAAGAAGGCAAAATAGTCACATCACAACAATAATGACTTGAAAGGTACACGATATAAGTTGATGCAAAAATTTATTAGAGGGAAATTTGTTTTAAAAAACCCAACAACATTCCTTTCTGATAAAATACGGACCCGTGTTAAATCAATTACATATTATATGCTGGTCTTTTTTTATTATCAAAACACTATATAAAAATAAACAAATTTAACATTCTTTGTCCTTTTCTCAATAACTTCAATGAAATTTAAAATAATCTAAGAATATTTTGTTAATGTTGACTTATATGTAGCTCATACGTATGCGATGTTTTTCGATACTATAGTCGAGTGTACATTCAAAGCAAGTGTTTTTAAAAATTAAACGATTGCCATGTAGGGATAGTTAAAATAAAATCATCATCATCATCATCATCATCATCATCATCATCCATAAGACCCTTATCTATGATATATATGCATATTTAAATCATATTTAGACTTTCATACACAACGCTCACCTCATTGCTCCAGTCCAACAATCATTGAGGTATCGACTGGCAAACTCAAGAAAAGCTCGATGGGAGCGGGCGTAAGAACATCCGTGGGTGGGGCAAAATGTTGTTGAAAATGTTATCAGGGGCACAACATTTAACATAACTTACGATCGTTTTAAAATTAACAAAATCAGCATAATCATCACCAACACCACAATTATCATTTTTCAATCAATATTGCAAATTTTTATCATACACTTTAATTGTAATGAATTTCCATTTCAATTTTGAATTAACGACATTCAATGAAATTCATCAGTTTAATTAGATACATTCCATAGAAGCTCACTAATTGAGCATCACTTCAGAATACATTACGGCATAACTTCCGGTCGCATGGTGGGACAATTCACTTCTAATGGAAAGATGTGACGCCTACACTCGCAAGAACGAACACTTTTGGTCGCATGGAGGGACTCGTCCGTTGGCATGGAGGGATATTTTCGATCGCATGGAGGAACACTTCTGGTCCCAAACAGGGACACTTCTAGCAACATTGTGAGACAATCGAGGTCGCATGGAGGGACACAAAGATAAACACTAGTAGCATGCAGGGACACCTTCGGGACAGTTGACGCTGAAACATCAAACCAATTTATGTACGTTTATTTTAATACCGAGTTTATGGTATATATCTTAAATTAAACAAACATATGTCTAACTTTGTCATAAATAACGGTATAAATATGAATCATTAAAAATGATCAATTTAAAATTGTGCAAAGCAAAGCAACAAGACAAGCTGATTCCACCAGACGAGTTACCGTTTCAAAGAATGGCTTGAATGAATGGGATAATCATTGTAAACGTTTTAAACACTACTGAGTCAGTTACAAAACAACCAACAAATACTCGCCCCCCAAAAAAACTAGAGATTAAAATGTCTTTTGAAAAAAGTAAATCTGGAAACGTATTTTCGGTTGTTCCTTTTAGTCAATTCAACTACTAAAAGGTTTCCAGTCATGATGTCGGGCCTTACATTCTGTGTTAACGGTTTCAAAAAGAGTGTGTAAATTATTTCTCCAAACGGATATAATTTACGTGAAACCGGTCATATGTGGACAATTAAAATTGTTTTGAAGGAAACAAAATCGATATGCACGGAAAGAAGACGTCCGGCAGAAAGACCTGGCACTTGTTCTCAAATTGCCCAATATCTTACGTCCGCGAAATTTTCGTGCATAAATTAGTCATTATACAATTGTGCTGCATCAGATAATCACTTTGGCCTTTCTACAAAACGCACCAGCATAAAAATCAGACGGGACTTATGTTCATATGAATGGTAGGCGAGGAACAGTTTGTGGGACGAACTACTTTCACAATTTCAGGGTTATGATTATCTCTCTTGTTGTTTGTATTTGAAATATGTGACAATAAGTTCAGTTCCTACCAGCTTTACTTATTAGTTGATTCATTGTCGCCACTGACTTTCACATTGTTTTATTTGCTCATGAATTTGCCATTCCGTGCATATCAATGGCACATGTGGCATTGGTCAAGAATTCTTGGAGATATTTCCTAACTGCGGTAATGCACTATTGAAAATCTCTTCTATATAGGAAATCGCGCTAAGGATTCTGCAGGAAACGCCATCCAGATTCTTATTTATTTCATTTGTTTCTTTACACGTTTATGTTTTATTTTTATGATTAACAGCCGTGAATGTTTTATCCGCTGTGACATATAATTGACATGAATGCCTTTTCTCTCTTGTTCTAGTGCATCCACATATTATTTCCTGGCGAAATACCGTAATACTAGAGATTGTGTCAGCCAAACGTTGATCGATCTTTATCTTAACACGTGCACACAAATCGACCGAATAAGAGGGTGCCTTATTTACTTTGCTTTATGAGTTCAGTTGGACTGGTGATTTTTATCTCTGGTCAGTTGAGCACTTTGGTACTTTTAGAAATAAATGATAGTTGAGATTTGTATTTTTAACGGTACTTCTTAGCTAAAAGTGATTATGCCTATGGTGTAATTTTGATAATAAATTTCAACGAAAATTAGGTTTAAGAGTTTATAACAAACGTTATTTGACGAAGGTATCGTACAATACCTAGTCAATACGCATATTACAGTTTAAAAAGAAGCACAGCATCCTCAACGACACTGCCCACATAAATATGACCCTGAAAATATACAACAGTCATTCATGTTTAAGCATCATATTTAACACTTACTTTGTGATAAAAAACTATACAAATAGAGGTACATGAACAGAAAGTGCACGGTAACGAAAGAAAATTCAAGATCAATAGCAAATGTATTCTTCTTTGGAATGGTTGCATACTTCCATACTCCAAATGAAGTCGTCCAACCGAATTTTCTCTAGTTTACCTGCAGAGAAAACCGCAATGATATATGTCTGTTTCATTTGTCAACGATGAAATACATGGCGTCTTCGTAGGGAGGTCATGAATTGTTATTTTGTGTCTGTTTTCATGTGTAACACGTAACGTCTAAGGTAAAAGACACCATTCTTTGTTTAGTGACTTCAAGGCATGTTTAACCAATTTTAATAGCAATGCCACATAAAATGATTCTATGTATTTTGGTAAAATGCATTTACTGCTAATTATAAGGAAACAATTTGGAACCATACTATTTTTTGTAACCATTTTGTCTAAAATACTTAATTGAAACGAAATATGTTGCCATAATTATAAGGCACCCTTACCTTTGCATGATTACATAGTTTTTTCGACACATGTAAAATGTTCCCTAATGAAAGCTTTAGTGTAACATGAGCGCCATAAGTGGAGTAAAGCCAGAGGCTGAGCATGCACAATTGAACATATTGACCTGACCATAAGTAGGGACAATTGCGCTTTGAAGTCCGTTTTAAAACCGGATAACATTAAGCGATTAGATGAAATTAATAATGAAGAATTATTATCTGGCATGTTTGGCTTTGGCAAAGTCTGCCACGAAATATCTGGATCACATATAGATTTCCTGATGATCTCTGTACAAACGGTTGTGTATTTGGATTAAAACCTCTCTAAGTAGGTCTCCCTCATGACCGCCATTCTTGGCCTCTGAATGATGAAGTCACCTTTCCTAAATATATGACAAAGAATCACATGATTGTTTAACTTTGGCAAAATCGTTCCCGAACAAGTTGGGCCGCCTTTGTACTAAAATGTTGTATTGAACCTGATTCATCAAGGTTATTGCTTCTGATAGACATGTTGTTTTTTGGGTTTTGTTTTTTCTTCGAAGCTGTAGAAAGCTTGTTTAAATCAATGCACGTTTTTTTATTTATTTTTAGTTTTCCGAAATAACAATTGTTGACTTAACTTGTTTCTTCCCTTTAAAATAAAATTTCCTTTAGATTGGTTTCTTAGGGGATTCTTTAGTCGATAGTTCCACTGGCATTTTCCACGTTGGGCGTTTCAACAAATTAGTTGCTAAAATCGTACCAATCAAAATTTATCACATTTGCAATAAGATCATCGTTATAATGTACTCGATATAATTAGAATAGAAGAGAAATAAATCATTCATATAAAATATCATGTAATTAAAATAAAAATATTTATATACCATTGGTTGATAAAACGAAACGAGTAATACTTGTGAATCGATTTATAGTTTTGAAAAACTTCTAATTTCTACGAATTGCAAAATATCATTTATTAATGTTTTTGCATTAATTTGATTTATTTACATTGGTGATCGAAGAAGAAAAACCCC
The DNA here is from genome assembly GCF_026914265.1 of Mya arenaria. Lineage (NCBI taxonomy): Eukaryota > Metazoa > Mollusca > Bivalvia > Myida > Myidae > Mya > Mya arenaria. The sequence goes on from NC_069131.1 coordinate 34,060,954, forward strand.
ATACAAAAATACATTTATAAAAGGGTTTATTTTTTTCAAAATGTGTGCATCATATTGTTCCCCTTTAAAAGACGATGTATATATCCCCTAAATGTAATATAACAGTTAAAAATAATCGGTTAATTACAAGAATAATCATGTTGAGGAAATATCTCAATTAGTTTTATCATTTGTTGCCTTGGTAAACTATGTTTAAGTGCAAGCCTAAAATTTCGCAATGCCAAAGACACCTGATAAGCTTTTAAGTATAAAACACATACTAAGCCAGTCGCACACTATCGGTTAATATCGGAATAGTGCAAAAATAAGCCCGATACTGATCGTACGTAGATATAAACATTTAAAGTATGTTATAGAAAATTTTAAAATCACTTTTTTCATGCCTGAATACAACATGAATGCTTTGAAATAGATAAGAAGACTAGGGTGGTTAGCCATCGTCTTAAAATTTTCGTAAATACGGCCAATAAAATGAATCACATTAAACAAATATTATCTTCAGAATACATCGTTGACATTTTCATTCAGAAAAAGGCTTAGCTGCTGGTTTATAACATCTACATGCCTCTTCTTGTATTATATGCGTAGATACTCGTTTTTTCTATCCCGTGTTTGCCTATGCATGTTATAACAAGTTCAATATGTTTATAGCAGGTCCCAATCTTAATTTACTTATGACAGGATCGAGTTTGGCACACTATATTAGCTCTGTACACTAAACTGCACTTTTATCTAATGATCATATTTAAATCAAAATAATATATGTTTTGTTTGATAAAAATCATGCCTAATTATAGTTAAATTGACAGAAGAAAATAAGATGCCTTTTAAAATCTAAAAACGAAGCGCGTTGTTCTTGGTGATGAAGAAGTAAGAACACAATGTGCCCATTGTTCCGAACGTGGTAAAGACGTGATTAACAATGTATATGTCAAATTTTAAAGTTAGAAATATTGCAGATCGTATGTGCATCCATGACAATTTAAGATATCTTTATTTTGTCCATGTTTCAGTTATGCATTTATAATATTATCAACAAAGTGGTCAGAAGTCTTAGAATCAAATGTAACTTTATGTACTAGATTTTGAAAATAATGAATCACAAATCGCACTGTTCAATAATAATTCTGAATCTAAAAAGAAGAAAGGGCGAGTTTAAAACTACCATTCTTAACTTCTATACATCAATTATGGGACAATAAGCTTGGGAGATTAGCTGATGTGTCCACCGCGAACTTGTCTGTGTGTATTTTGTGCGTGTGTGCTTAGGGATACAAATAAAAAACAACAACATATCATTGAATATACATGACTTGTATTAATTTGTACTCTATATGAAAAAGAAATGAGAACAATAAAAGTTAAGTAAAAGAGTATAATAAAAGGATGGACTCTATTATATATAGGCAATATTTGTGATATATGCACACAATAGAATAATCATGACGAAATAGAGAATGAATTTTTATAAAGTTATAGTATGTATCGCTTATGTCACTCTGTCAAGCTGCTTATGGTGTAAAGTCTGCTGTGATTTGTTCTATCCTGACCTTATTGTAGTATGAAAATAAATGTGTACCTGTTAGTAAAACATACCAGGAGTTCTGGATAACTTCTTTTGGATGTATTACCTTCAACGCAAGCTAAACGCCTGAAATAGTACACTGGATATATTCTATATTTTATACTTCTCTATAACATTTCTCAGCCAAAACCCCTTTTTTATGTCACATGTATAAAAAGGTTTGATATAAAATTCAAACAGTTACAATATTTACACAATTTTATTGACAAATAAAATAATATATAAGTCATTGTTGATCGATATTTCTTTACAACCTTTGCAGAAAATAAAACATAAAAATGTTTATGTTGTCGAAATATTTCCCTCCGTTGAAATCACCACCACTTTATATTGTTGTAGATCAAGAAATGTTTTAAATTTAGGTGTTAATTCAAACACATGCTGAACATGGTGAAAATTTGCCAATGTATCAGTATGTTGAAAGCAAACCGTCTCTTCACGTTGTTGTAGTCATTGTTAGTGATTGCGATTCTGGTGAATGTGTTTTGCATATTTCAGAAAAATTCTTTATAATAGTCAACGCTTTAGATTTTTTTGCAAATCTCTTGTGAACCAACCCTGGTGCATATGTCACCAGGAAGTGGAGGTATAATGACTCTTGGTTTATCTCCAAATTAAGTTTATTATTCTATTTCTACATTATATATATTTCATTCAAATGGAATACATTGAATGCCATTAGAAATGCCATAGAAAAATGAATGCAAGGTGAAACTGACATGCCCGCTTCATTTTATACAGTAAACATAGCATAGCATTCAAAATAGCGAGCTCTGTCTGAAACAATTGTGAAAGAAGTACCGCAGGGTCTACCGAATATCAAAAATAATTAAACACAACAGAAATTGAGCATGAATTAGCGTATGTATTATAAGTTGTTATCGATTTGGCATCAGTCGTATATTTTCTTCAGTAATATGTCTGAGACTGACAGGCGCATTGCTCGTATAGTTGCACAAATAAAATGGAATGTATTAGACAAATGTTAAACGCATTAGATATGTCAAACTCAAACGTTTAATATATATCAATTTCATTTGGCCTGTTGACAGATAATTTTGAAAGTTTGAACCGTTAACAATCGTTCATCCTAAATTAATCAGCGGAAATGTTGTTGTTTAAATATTCAAAAATATGGATACTCTTTTGTCGAAAAACTCTTAGTTTGCGCTTTCGGCAACGTTTCTATAGAAATGGCGTCTTTTCACAAAATCTGAATACGTTTTTTTGTTGTTTTTTAACTACTCGGTTTGTCTCTATAATTTTCATTGAATACATTTATAGGTATTCTGTACCCGTTACTACGTGATTGATTCTTTTAATGAAATAAATCGGAAATGCTAACAAATTTTATTTTATATCAAGCATGTTTGTAAAGCATGTTATAAGGAGTCCAGCTCGTATTTGTTTACATTTAAAACGAAGGTCATCCGAAATAGCCGTCGTAACCCGATGTTTGATCGACAAGCAGTATACATCTATGTATTTTGGTTAATCGGCGTGTGATTTCCGAGTATAAAAATGTATAATTTCAGATGCAAAACAAAATGCAAATGTAAAACAGTTTGATGCTGGTGTCACGTGTAGATGTATAATATGTATTTGGACAACATTTCTTAAACTTACATTAAGCAATGCATAATGCTATAGAAGTGTCTTTTGTTTACAATGAAAGTTGTAACTTTAAACCTTATTACAATTGAATAGACTGATGAACTCAAATGATCTGCATATAAAAAAAAAATCTTATGGAAACCGTAGGAGTCTATTTAAAGCTACACTCTCACAGATATTCCATTTTTACAACATTTTCTTATTTTTTGTCTAGTAAAAGGCAAATGTTTGCGTATATATCTGTAAACCAATGATAAAAGATTGCTGACAAAAAGCAGATCGTAGATTTTCATACTTCCGTTCGAAAATTAATGTTTTATGGCTTAACAACGGTTTAAAAAAAGATGCATAAAACATCGATTTTTGAACTTAGATATAAAAATATGCGATCTACTTTTTGTCAGTTCTCTTATATAACTGGTTTCTATTGATTTTCGCAAAAATTGGCTCGTTCCAAGACAACAAAATAAAAAGTTGTCAAAACGTTCAATCTGTGAGAGTGCAGCTTTAACATATCTATAAATTTATTACTGCGACAAAATCTATGTCTATTTAACAGTGAAAAGATACGGAAGTGGTAATGAGTAATTACAATGCATGCAAAGGTAAACGGGCACAAATATTAAACAATTTGTGTTTACATTCATTCTGCAACTATTGTTTTTTTAAAATAATACAAGTTGAATGCTTAAATGCTTTTTCTTGGGAATAAACGTTTTCGATTTCATCCTTTTTGGCTTTCGTCTGACGACAACTGCAGCCATCCTCAATGATTATGATGTCCATTTTTGTAAGGCCTGTTGAATAGTCGTTTATGACCAGGGTCCACTGACATTTTTCTGAAAGAAAAGTTGTGCTTATAACAAAATATTCTCAGTTTGAGTTCAGTTAAAAAATGTATAACATGTAAAGTGCAGTATTACAGAATGTTACGGCTTAAAATTTTAATATAGGCGAATTTAACTGTAACATTGAATTCCAATGAGAGAGAGAGAGAGAGAGAGAGAGAGAGAGAGAGAGACAGAGAGAGAGACAGAGAGAGGCAGAGACAGAGGGACGCAGAGATGTGTAAGAATATTGTCAAATATGGATGCAGCTTTTGACACAGAAATACAACATTTATGTCATAACATTAACATTTTTTTTTTATATGAAACATGAATTTGATGCACTTTGTACGAGATATGTTATACGTTTTTTTATGTATTTGCGAGCACATTGAAAATAAATGTTATTTACTTTCAGCAAATATTCGATTACATATCAAGCACAATTAGATATGAAGTAGTTCATGCAAACAGACCACTGCGGCATAATACTATACTAAATACTTTACTGTTTTATAATATTATGTCGTTCGTGGTCTGTTTGTGATGCGTGTACGTGAAGATGTGGTGTTTGTACAGGTGTGTCTCAAGATAAGTGTCGTCGTTAACCCCTTGACTTTCTTTTTATTTGCATGTTTAAATACTGGTCTTGTCCCTGTAGTTTTCATTGTTTACTATATTATCATATGTGCACTATAGGTTACTTGTAAATGTAGTTCGATTAGTACCAAGACCTCGATAATGAACACACACAAATAAATAACTGCAAGTTCGGGAATCAACGCTGTCTTAAGTGCCCTTTAAGACTCCACATCTTCCCCAACCCGATTAGGACAAATCCTGTATAGGTGCACTTACTTTTAAGCTTGCCATAATTCCTGAGACAGCCCGGACATTCGGCGAACAAAATAAGTTAATCATTTTAGGTGTATCTCTTGTCTTGACATTCAAATATATTTTTTAAAATGGATGCAGCATCATGCACATGTTTCTTACGTTTGTCGGGTTTTCATTTCCTTGTTTAGAGATGGTAGAAAAGTCAGTTGTTTTGTGAATCGTATGCACATCTGATGAGTCGCATACTTCAGATCGTTGAGTTCAACCTCACGAAAATTAGAATCCACTGTGTCATAAGTGTTGGCTAAAACACTATAACAAACATTAGTATCGAGTACATGTATATACATACAACTCAATATAAGTCAATCTTCTCATTGTAAAGAAAATAGTGTAATAAAGCGTATTGATTTCTGTGTACGACGTGAAGACACCTTTAGTTTATAAAAGATATACATGTATTGATATTGCCTTAAGTGTTAAGAGCAGTTTAAAAACCTGGAATGTGGTAATGCGGTGTAAATCATCTTTTTTAATTCCAAAAAAGTTTATAACCTTGCAAATCGATTTTACAATTTATTCATACCACTTTTTACAATGTATTTACGAATTATTATACAACTGTTTTACAAAAAGGCGGAGCACATGCACCCCGATAATTGTGGATGTATATCGTTAGGGAAATTTACTACTAGTATTATAAATGGACGACTTTTGCTAATATTTAAAAAAATAGACAGCCCTAAGCTGGGTTTAGAAAGAGGTACTGTACAAATGATAACACGTTCATTTTGATATGATTGATAAACAGTTAAACAAAAAGAGGCGTTTAATCAATCTGAGGATCAAATATTGCCCTAGTAGGTAGTATATTACTCTAAGCATCCATTACTTGTTCGTCTTGCTAAATGCAATATCACAAACTACTGTTGACAACTTAGCAATGTTTATTTACTTTACTTTAAAATAAAGGAAATACTTCGTAAGTAAAAATCTAAAATAACAGAAATGTTGTAACAACACCATTCTTTAAAGTTATTTTCAAAAACGTATATATTGTTTTCCTTCTTTGTGTCTAATGCTAAATAACTTAACATTATATTAAAAGCATATTTATCACGACATATTTGTCTGCTCAATATTGTATTTGAATTATAGCTTGTTTTAACCATTCAGCTTTTATTGTGTAATTTTATGTGTCCATAATGACTGCTAGTGCCGGTGGCCTTTTATTGGAAAGAATACTTAAATAAGTTAAAATTAAAGGTATTGTATGGGTGTATGTTAGATTTTGAAGTCCTTGTATAGTAATCAATTGTGCTCAAAACAAAGATGGTAGGCTAAAACAGGTAATTCCAAAATGCAAAATGATAAAATGTTGTTGAACTACTCACCATCATGAAATGAGTTGTTGGTATGTAAATCATCATGATCCATGTTTGACCTTCGCCTGAAATGAATCATTTGACAACTTTTGCTTACTCAAAGTCAATATAATTTGCTTTACCACCTGTATATATCTGGGCTTGGTACATTCAAAATATCAGACACAGTAGGATGTTTCTGGAAATAAAATTACTATACGATGTTAATTAAAATATACCAAAGGAAATAAAGTCAAGATGAGTCTGAGAAGAACACTTTCCAATATTGTTGACACGCATTCTAAAGATGAATATGGGTTCGATGAAGAAACAAGATAGAACATCATAATAGACGCAGCAAAAATCATCAACACTGACATGATTGCAGTTTAAACGAACAATTCGTTCTTCCAAAATTCCAGTTCCAATTCTTCGACTGAAGAGCACAAAAAGTATATACCCGAAAGTCGGATATTGCTCCTTTTGCCCATGTTCTCAGCTTCTGAAGCTTTCAAGTCGGTTTCCATTGGTCAGACTATCATCCAAGCATGTCGCCCTTCATATTTCTTGACCCTTACAGCTAGGCCTAGTGGTTCATCATAGGTTTGGGTCAAGATACTTGATTGATCTTCTAAACAAGATGGGGATGTCTTTTGACTTACCTTGTTATAGAACAGGTATTTATGCGATTACTAACAACACAGAAGGGGTAATAAGATATCGTGGAACTTTCTAGTGTGACTTCCTCCCTATTTGAAAACACCGGTCTCCCACGACATGGATGAGACAGCCTTTGACCAGGATCAGCAAGGGATCACACTTTATTCGAAAAGACACGGACTTACTTGTACTTCTTTGATATCATGTACAAACTTACCGTTGCAGTTGTAAATGAAATTGCGATAATAAACAAGTACTTGTAGGACACATGGTAAGGAATGTTTTCTAATTTCTGAATCATATCATAGTGTTGAATGTTGAATTCTCCAACACTAGCTGAATTAGATGGGTATGGATTTGTTTGAAGTCGCAAAATTGAAAATTGCTATTTAGTTTCTTTATATACATATATATTTATTTTTATTTTTCGATAGAGAAAAATATTTAACTTCAATTCATATATATAAATATAGTTTTACTGATTGATGGAAGGGATGCCAAGTTGTTTAGAGGTGAACTTAAAGTTTAATTATACAACATATGTCACAATTTAAAAAAAATGTCCATGAACATATGATATGATTATCATATGAAATAATACGTATCGTATAAATGTAATTTTACATTTTCGTTGACAATACTTTAGAAATTAAATAAATTTGAATTGTACGTATTATAAGTGGATGGGGTAATCCCTCAATCAATTTTCATTTTGCAAGTTCGCAAACCAAAATGGAATAATTTTGCTCTTTTTTTACTTTTGAGAAATTTTAATTAATACGAAAAAAAAATGCTTAAAATTATCCAAAAAACATGCATGATCAAACTTTGTAGAATTTTATCGGTAAGTAATTCGAACGGTTCTTCATTTCTTCAAATTTCCCATTTTTTTTTTTAAGTGTGTTTTTTCACACTCTAAGGTAGACCTTTTCGTCTTACAGTAAAATACAAATTATTAGTAAATGATTGCTTAAACAGGGCATTTTATCCAAATAGATTTCAGTAGAAACTGAATACATAATTGATGTGTTTTCATCTGAATTATTCATAATTTCACTTTTTATGAAAAACTATATGTATTCTAAACGCTTAAATTCACCTATATAATAACTTGCCCATTTTTATAACTGTCACTGCTACAAACCTTTTAGGAAACCAAAATATTCCAAGAATTGCGATGATAACAACCATCGCCAAACCACCACTCAGACCCCATTCACGATATGCTGATAATACTGTCAGTTTTTCACTTGTATTTCCAATATCTGCAGAAAAAAAAGATTTGAATATTAACATATTTTTTTCATCGGATTTCCATTCAACAAACCAGATTATAAGCAATGCTTTCTATTTTTAAAATATATGCAGTGCAAATAATTGACATTACATTTTTATTGATATATATAACTCATAAGTTATTACAGTCTATTTTGATATTTACAATAGAGACAAACGAATACATACGCTTTCAAAGATAAAAACAGATACACATTCGTTTGAATTACTTAGGAGAAAACCAAACAAATACAAAAAAAACATGCATAGAACAGTATACCGGTAAACCATTTCGGGACAAGAACCTTTTAAGTTGTTTTGCACTAGAGGCGTCTGATTTATTGAGTAGAAATAGAATATCGTATAGTATAGTCTCAAGTCAAATATAAAGTAGCGGCCAAATATTAAAAATAACTATTAATTTATCTCGAGGACAACATTTCTCTTAAATTGAATCAAAAAGCTTTGCTCGTGAAACACAATTTCCAAGTGTTTGTACATTTGCTGCTGAATCTTTAATTGATGCACAGACCTGTTTTGTGTGTACACAATTTCTGTTTGTTTGTATATCCAGGTTTAAATTCGGAACATAACCCTTGCTGGTCACAAGATTCACATGATTGCGGGCAAGATATGTTACAGTGTTCTCCGACAAACCCAGGTTTGCACGCATAACAAGATCCACTCTCATTTTTGCATGTCCTTTCCTTACACCCACCAGGACAAATTATTTGACAGGATATTCCAAAATATCCGTCATGGCAGGAAAGGCAATTAAACTCGTGTTCGCATGAATAACATGTATCAGGACATCTATGCTCACACGTTTGACCATATTGTCCGGGTACACAATCATTACAATATCCAGCTGATGTTTTTGCAACATAACTATTACTTTTGCATAGGCAATATCCTGATTTGTATATCACAAATGGCATTAACGCAGCCGTTCCCACATATAAGTTGGCAGTGATTACCATATCTTCCAGATTGACAAAGCGTACAGTTGTTTTCCTCAGTGCATGACAGACAATTACTATTACATTGTTTAGTGCACATGTCTCCAAAGTATTTATCGGCACATGTGTCACATTTATCCCCTGCCCAACCGGATTTGCATGTGCAAGCCCCGTCACTCCGATTGCACCCGTCAGAGCAGCCTACAGAACACCTCTGTGTGCAGTCGTTACCATAGTACCCCACAAAACACTGGTCGCATGTCTCACCTGTATAATAAGCATTGCACTGACAAGAACCTGTCGTTGAATCACAATTACCGTGTACGCAGTCATCGATACACTTATACAGACATGTCATTCCAAATCGATCATCCGTACACGAAGTGCACTGTGTAGGACTGGTGCACGATGTACAGTAATTTACACCACATTGAGTTTCGCAAGTGGTTCCATAATATCCATTTTCACATGCAGCACATCCACTCTCTTTATTACAATTAGCACAATGGTCTCCACAATATTTTTCACATTTAGACCCAAAATACCCCGTATTACATTCTGTGCAGCCTCCCCATCGGAAACACGTTTTACACTGATATCCACATTCATTTTTGCAACTCTTTCCCCAGTATCCATTCACACAAGAACTATACTGACCATCTAGTCTTTGACATCTTTCACAATTAGGTGCACATGACGATCCACACTCATTGTCATAAAAACCATTCTAACACTCAGAGCAGTTGAAGCCATCATTCCGTGCACATTTTTTACAGTTGATATACTGGCATTCGATATAACACCTATCACCCCGATATCCATCTAGGCATCCATAATTGAAGTAACCATTATAATTGCATGTTTGTACACCGGGCACACAGCAACCACAGTTCTGACACTAACTTGGAATGCGTGTGCAAAATAAAGAAAAACAAAACAAAGGAAGATCAAATAACTTGGAATGCGTGTGCAAAATAAAGAAAAACAAAACAAAGGAAGATCAAACATTTTTAATATTAATATAATCCTTAACGTTAAAATGTATTGTTTGCATTGGACGTCTTTGACATTCATTGCAATATGTGTGCACGGGTAGAATATATTCAGCCAGCCTAGGAAAAGTTACATCAGAAGTTATGCTTGAATGAATATTTGGTTGTTAAATTTTATTTCAAACCCGATTTTTTTAACCGTAAAGGTCACGTAACATAGACAGACAAATTTATGATATTCATAAAACTTTCAAACAGAGCGTGTATTGTGAAACACTTCTAAAAAAAGAAACAAGTTTGAAAGCAGTAAATTGCATAACTGTATCTAGTTTAAAAAGCTTGAACATGAAAATGGTGTTCCTCTTATATTGATGTGTATTCTGTTGTTGCTTTTTAAAAGCAAATTAACAGATTTATGTGATTTATATTTCTTCTCTGTTCAATAAAGTTTTTGGTATTACAAAAAAAAAAAAAAAAAAAAAAAAAAAAAATATATATATATATATATATATATATATATATATATAGAGAGAGAGAGAGAGAGAGAGAGAGAGAGAGAGAGAGAGAGAGAGAGAACAGATACGTGCATACCTGTGTACACACACAAAAAGATAAGCTTAAGTGGTGAATTGGTATTCATTAACCCTCTTATTTAGTAATATTTGAAAAATATTTTAAACATGTGTAATGGAAATGAATGATTTGATGCGACAATGTCGTTTAGCCATTTATAAGTTCATTCTAACAATCAATTGTTTAAGTTGTTTAAGTCAAAGTGTAAACACGCCACTTACTGAGCCAGCCGCTTTTCATACTTACCGCTTAACATGATTATACGCATTAAAGGTTGACAGCTGATGGAATGAGAAATATGTATCGGAATACCTCAGTAATAAAGCCTTCTCACAGGGATAGATATAATGTTGACCACTCATATGGGAAAAAATGGCTTTTTATAGAATTTAAATAAAATTACTTGGATTGACGATGGTATCAAATATTATCATTTTAATTATGCAAATAGTCTTGGTTTATTTCGAAGGTTTAAAGGTGTCTTACTTTAATAATAAAAATAGAGCAGGATAATTTATAAGTTCAGAATAATTGTTTTTGGTAAATTGTATAAATAGAAATGTAGTTTGGTTGGAAAATTAGAAACGTGTCCATAAGGAAGATTATTTGTAACGTATGGTTACATGAAAACATAGGCATTGGAGAATGATAACTCAACCTTAGATCATGATAATCCACTAAGATTTACTTCTCTTTGCTGAAACCGTCACGAACGTCAGGATGATACGGATGAAAATGGGGCATTCAAAATCAAACAAAACGAGTACGAGATGAATTTCAATTTTGTTTCTTAACCGTTGAAAGCTAAAATGCCTTTGTAATGAAAGTTGAAATTCATTCAATTCCATTCCTCGTGGATACCGGATAATTCCGCTATTCATGTCGCTTATTTCAATCAGTGAACATTAAAATATAAGTAACAACTATGTAGTTGCTTGAATGCTTTACTAAAATGCAGAGTTGGTAACTTATTACCCGATATGAAAAGGGCGTTAACTGATACCTATATTATGTTGTAAGAGCTACGTTTTTGCCAGCAGACGATCATGAATAGCAGCATCGTATCCCGACAATAGTTGTCATGTATTGTACTGCACCATAGACCTGTGTAGCCTCGGTGAAAAATACCTTGTTTAAAACATGAACAATAATGTTTAGGCCAAGGATCGTCAACATCATCTTCGTCACCGGATCATCGAGACATATATTTTGTTCTATATTATAAAAATGGTACATAAATAGCCTCGATGAAAAGAGTCTTGTGCAAATCCTTTACAATACTGTACTAGCATTGTCATGAACTGTTGGAACATCAAGAAAGTAGAACTATAGAGAAATATATCGAGTGGAGCTGATTTAATTTGGTGTTTAAGTTTTTCTATCCAATAAACTATTTTATTGGGTGATGAGTTTTTCCATGTAATTATTAAATAAGCATTGCTTTACAAATAAAATACTGAGCAAAATGGCACCGATCTCGGTAGCGTTTATCATCATTTCAATGATAGGTTACCTTTTTAAATCATATTGATAACCTTAGGAGGGAGATGTGTACTACACTGGATTTGTGTACGACCCGTTACATATACCTACTGTGAGGGATGAAAACACCAACTTCTGTTAACGCAAACACCAATGATACGATACACAGCTGGTTATAATAAGTAAGTTGATGATGACTTGACCTTTTATACATTTGGGGTAATAGTTTGGTGTGGGGGAGACATTTGATTATTGGCTTTAGGCAAATATAAGTGTGTTATTTACGTTTCCCGGCCGGAGCAAGGTTTTTTCTAAGGTAAAATAGGATATTCCAAATTAACAGTTTTGAATCAATTCCTCCTGGACCTCGTGATATAAAATGCTCTTCACGTTACGCTATTACGTGAAAGACGTATAACAAGAGTGACCCGTGAGACAGAGCTATACACAGTTGCTCGTTAAAGAACCTGAGTAGCTTTTATCTAGTATCCCAAATTGCAGAACCACAAATACGTCCAATTTTAATGCTGACGTACCAAAACTGTGCTTAAAATTAAATGTGTTGTCGAACAAGAGATAAACAAATTTCATATAAATTTAAAGCGTAACATAGATAGCCTCTCCCCTAGCGCAAGACAGTGGGGATCAACATATTTTTTTATTGTCGATGAACTGTTTTTCTGCTGGTAGAAAAAACAATGTATCGATAACACAATTCTGCACAAAATGAGACTTATATTAGCACACACATCCTTTTGGAAGACCTTATTCCCATACATTAATTTAGGGAGCGATATATTTGAAAATGATAAAACACTGGTATTTCTAGAAGCGATTCTTATAGTAGTTGAAATGGGTATGGAAATCATACCACCAGACACTGTAGCTAAGCCTCAAGAAGATTTGATAATTAATAAATCAGTTATTGCCTGAACACGATGTATATACATGTCGATTGGGAACAATGATGGAGTTGTTTGATTTTACCTTGAATAAATGCAGACTAATGTTGTCTACTTTGCTGACGCTGCCGCATTCGGTAATCACTGGTAAATAACGTATTATGTCGCATTTATAGTTAACTTAATGTCGCCTAAATGTATTTAAACACTGTTGAGAAGACCTTAATTTGCACAGCTTTATAGCAAACTCGACATCTTATAAACCTGGTCAAACATTGGATTTTAAATTGATGATTCAGACATACATTAAAAGTTAACAGAAATTACTTTAAAGTGACACTCTTATTAAAATTATATTCATACACATGAATATCATAATTATTATGTAAATTTTAAGTACTTTATACTACATAATGCATTAATGGAAAATAATAAATACTGACAACATTATTATACCCATGTATTAAAGCAACTGTGCACCAGATGATCAATTTGCAAGAAAAAAAGAAAGTTGTTGAAAACTGTCATAAACTTGTTATTAATGTGTACAATGTATTGAAACTTACTAACTGAAGTACCACATAGTTTATAATTTATTTAAGTTTAGCAGTTATTTCTGTGTTTTCCATTAAAAAAGATTACTGTCTACCAGGTAGAATTCATTTATTGTGCGTGATTGGCTATGAAAGTCAATGTTATCATGTGATATTACCAAGTGAGGTATATAGCTTAAATATACCACTCGTTTGGAGTAAGCCTTCGTAGCACAGTGGATACAACACTGGACTGCAAATTTGGACACGTGGGTTCGAACCCGGTCTCCGACACATTTATTTTTAACATTTTGGTACTTTTTTTAAATTGTGATATCAAAAAGCGTAACACATTCCTGTGTCCAATTCCAATTCCATAATTGTCCTGAGCTTCGTTACAGAAAAAAACTTTTTTGGTGCCAATCTGGTGTACAGTCCCTTTGATAGCTGAAAAAGCAAAAATTCCTAATTACTGGTGAATGCTAAAAGATTGTGATCTACTATCCACTCATAATGTATAAAGCGTGTTTTCTGTACGTTTCCTTAAAATTTAACTGTGTATTCCTTCATAAGAACTATTGTTTTAGACATGTATTTTTCCTGTATGGTATATAAAAACATTTGTATTAATTGTGGTACATCTTATTTGGAAGTAAGAGAACATCTTTAAAGTAAAGCTATCAAGGGAAATTTGTAAAAAGTTCGCAGGCGAATAATACAATGAATGTTAATTGTTGACTACAATAGACAACCTTCAATAGAGAACACATATTACAGATGAAAACATATTTCACTCTACCATACATCAGTTGTATGACAGATATATTAAACAAATTGTAAGAAGAAAAGGTTATAGTGTGTTCACTGCTTTGGGTGAGATGGTCTAGGGTAAGCTAATTCGTCTCTATTAATGTCAATTCTGAAGTATTTCCTTATCTTCCCATGTAAATATCACTGTTATCAAAGTCCACGCCCTTGGTGCAGATTTCACATGGGAGTTCAGGGAAGACAACTCCTCCAATTTTCAGCAATGAAGCACTAGTTGTACTCCACAGCACCTGATTCAGCAATCTCTGCACTGCACAAATCTGGGTCCATCTGCTGAAATCATTGATTGATAAAACATATTTAAAACCGAAAAAAATACCCACAGAAGAATAACAAAAACTAGTGTTCAGTTTACAGTAATTTCACGTTTATTTGGGTAACTGACAAAACTCTTGTCCCGAGGTGAAGGGGATGACATCTGAACTGTTGCCTAAAGCCGATAGACTGAATGTCATCCCCAACACCAAACTACCATGAAATATCGGCAAGTCTTATCACTTCGTAAAAAGTTTATCGAAACAAAAAAGCAGATATTAACTGTTTTACAAGCTGATCAAAATCTTATTAAAAAGTGTTAAAAAATAAATAAATGAAATGGTTTTGAAATAAGATTTGGAAGGTCAAATGACGTCTTAGTGCGAGAGGAAAATGGCTCATACTGTTGATTTAGGAATGTTCCAATTCAAGACAAGTAATCATTTTTATGTAAAACAGCAAAATATTACTTATTTGTATTTATATACTGAATCAGGTACCGGTAATAAAACAAAAATCATGCAAGTCTGATTTGACCAGGTGGGGAATGACTTAACTAGTTATAATAAAATGATGTTAAACAAAGTATTTTCATTTAAAGGGGCTGTACTCCGTATGATGAAATAGCGAAAAAACAGAAAATTGTCGAAAACAGACATAAACTTGGTATCTTTTTGTACAATGCATTGAAACTTACTAACTTAAGTACCACATAGTTTACAAATAATTTATTTTTCGTAGTTTTTTTTTGTATTTTTCTATTAAAAAAGATTACTAGGTATGTCTACCTATTAGAATTTATTCCTTAAACGTGATTGACTAGTCAATGTTATTACGTGACATTACCAAGTTAGGTATATACCGGTAGCTTAAATATTCCATCTGCTAAGGGTAAGCCTTCGTTGCACAGTGGTTACGAGGCTGGACTGCAATTTTGGCGACACCGGTTTTGAACCCGGTCTCAGATTTGTTTTTTTTATTTACATTTTGCTATATTTTTACAATTATGATACTAAAGAGTAAACATTTTATTAAATAATTGTCCTGAGATTTGTTACCGAAAAAATCTTTTTTGGTGCCATCTGGTGTACAGTCCCTTTAAACATTCTTGGGAAATTAAAATCTAATATTGAATGCTTATAAATGTATGCTTAAAGAAATGGTGATATGACATATCATGTCATTTATGTTATCATACCTTCAAGTACAAAATGGTGTTACTTCAAGATGTTTTTCAATGGCTTGAAGAACAGTTGTAGGTAGTGTTTCCGATGGAAGAGCTCGACTGGTTTTCAGGCATCAGCTACAAGTTGGAGAATGTTATGGCCACTCCTTGATGAGCTGGTCACAATCACAGCCACTTCTCCTATCATCTCAACATTTGATTTTCCATCTGATATCATAGGAGGGTTTGCTTATTTTGTACATTTCAAGAATTAAACTAACACAAAAATTACTTAAAACACAATTACGATTCTTGCTACACATCTACGTAATTCCTCTGGCAACATGTCAACAAAATAGTGTTCAAATAATTTCAACAGTACTGTAATTAAGTTATGGCCAAGGTTAGTTTTTTACATGACACTTATAACAATAACACCAAGGCTAAAACAAAAGTTAACTTTTTAAAATCTTAAGCTAAAGTCATTTAGGGAATTATTCAGTAAGTATTACTATTAACCTACTATGGACTGCAGTGCCCCAGTGAAGATCCAGGTGGAACTTTGTATTTCCTGCTATCATTGCATTTGGAACTTCTCGGCCATTTTCAATTGAAAATAACCTTGATGGTTGCCATTCATCTGTAAACAAATTACATAATAGTTTAAATGGATTGTAGTGTTTTAATGTGTATTTTGTACATCTACGTTTAAATTGATTAAATAAGTGCATAAAAATATTGCATTAAGAATTATGATTCCCATAAGAAACATCATAAAATTTTACTGCTAAATTGAAAATTTAAATTACTGTGTGATCTTATTGCAGGATAGTTAAATGTAAAGATATCTAACCTTGTAAACCATCCATGAACATCTGAGGTTGTTTTCGATGGAAAATGGCCAAGGAGCTCCTAATGGCTATCCTAGATATCTCGTTCCGCATATGTAGTCCTACAACAGATACATGCGCATGTAAATAAGAAAAAAAGTTATTAAAATGTTACTACATTAAGATAATGACATTGACCTATGGTACTATACAGTGAATAAAATGTTTAAAAGTATGTTAACATTACGACATAAATCTTTTGAACTGCACTGCGCACATGTATTTCATCTCAATTTAGGAACAACAGGAAGGAAGTAAAAAATTGACTCAAAGTTAATGAAAAGTTGAAAAAAACATGTCTATTTACACAGTTGAATAATACATGAACTCAGTTTTTAAGATCTACAATGTACCTGAGCCTTATGCACATACTCCAAAAGGCAGCCAATTTCCAGGCAGCACATTTCTTTTGAGCTTGAAAAATGTTGGACCAGTCTGCTCGGCATGATGGGGGAAAAAGAACTGCTGGGTCAAGTCCCAAACTGTAATGGAGTGTGTGGAATTTAAAAATGAATTATACATTAAAAATTTACATATTCCATATTCACAGGCAACTGATGATGCATTATGATATTCTTAAAAAGAATCAGTCTTTAAAGGCAACGGTCAAGGTCAGACATAACACATACTACAGAAAATGGTAGACCATCATCATCATCATCATCATCATCATCATCATCATCATCATCGGCATCAGCATCATCATCAGCAGCATCATCATCAGGCATTGCCACATATGATGTATTTTCAAAGAGGTGTTATTACAGACCTAAAAATCATTCTTACTAGATGAGTGGTCCATCTGGCTTGTTCCTTCCCTCAGATAAGCTGGTCCACATCCCGCTCCTCCATCTTTTCCCTCCTAGTTTTACAAGCCCATGGCGTGATGATTCATGCTAATGTTGCCCCTGCACAGCCGGTTGTATTGCTGTGCGAAAAACATTTGTACGATTGATATGGTGAGTCCTGGTGGTATAATCTTCAATGCAATGGAACATATTTACTGAACAGTGCCATGTCCCCCAAATACTTGTAATTCACATGCTGGACAACTAGAGATTTCCATCAATTTAGGTAAACACTTTTGGTAAAAATCTTAAGCAAATGTGTTATGGAAATAGTATAAATTATTATGTTAGTATCTTCATTAACCTACTTTTCCATAGATGGAAAAGCTAATGTCCATCAGCCTGGTCCCACCTCTCAGATGACATTGTCCACTTCTGGGTCTTCCCGCTCCTTCAACAGTAAATTCCAAAAGTTAAATGATTATAGAATTTGTGAAAAGTGATAAGATAAAAAAAAAATCAGATTATAAAAATTGTACTTTAATGCTTGTTTTCTATATTCACATTGATATCTGCCTTTCTTCATATATGTACCTGGAACACTTTCACGAGGATGTCCTCAATAATTACAGGCCGCCATCGACGCAACAACACCTCTATAATGTCCGCTTCCATCCCATATCCAATATCTGCACAAGGAAATAGGATATATGAACAACTGTTTACAAACTTCAATATTTGTCATAAAGAGTGCAATGCAAGGAATAAACAAACTATTGGGAATGTAATGTCTTTCAATTAATTCCATTTTGATCACAAGGCCCTTTTGAGGCAAAAGGCTACCAGTCAAACGAAAAAAGTTTTTTTTTTTTACTTTTTTTTTTGGGGGGGGGGGGGGGTCTAAGAGCAACTCAATTCTGTGGAAATCTGCAGACAATCTTGTTTCTAAATTCTTTCACTACAGTGATGTCACCAAATAGATCTTTAAACAACCCGAGCTTTCTTCAAAACAAACAACAGAAAAGCTTGGTGGAAAAGGGAATGGCTAAAGACTCTCTGGCATGAGACTTTAAACATTTTGGCTACTAACATTTGTAACAATCAAAGCTACCATCAGATGTACCAGTTATCTATGTTTCCTCTGCATCAGCTTATGGCCTGGACCCTTAAGATGGGTTATCTGGACTTTGATTTCAACTCTGAGAAATCAGTTGGTCAAGATTTTCAGGAAAACTTTAGGATATTAGAGAAAGTTCTTTATAACTGTGGATAGAGCTCTTAAATGCGGGGTTTAAGGTCTTTATTTTACAAAAATTCTCCAAATATTAGGAAAGTTATCTTTAAAAACCTTACCTGAATCGAGACTTGTTGACATTTGTTGCCGTGCACTTTACCAAATAAGTCACGTGGGTTCTCCACCGTGATATTGGGAGCACAGGTGCTCGTCACATTGTATGGATTCAGTAATACATTTTTTTTAATATTTCAATATTTTTTTTAAATATATATTTATTTATTTTTGGGTCGAGATGGTGAATATATTTCATTTGAAAAAATATTGCACAATTTTTCATGATTTTTTTTTATTTTTTTTTTTTATTTTTAAAATTATTTCACAACTTTTAATGAAAGAATATAAGTAAAATATACTTATTTTCTTTCATGAAAAATTGTGGAATAATTTAAAAATAAAAAAAAAATATTAAATTACTTTATCCAGGCCATGTGACGAGCACCTGCGGGGTGGTGGATCTGTGGTCTAAGTGGTAACACACTTGACTGTCAATCTAGTAGTCCAAGGTTCATCTCCAAGCACAATGCTTATACATACTTGTCATCCTCCAGGAGGAACGTTAAATGGTGGTCCCCTATGACAGTGCTATACATTGGTGCACATTAAAGAATCAGGGTAGTTCTAACTAGGACAACATTCTGGCTGCGCACTCAATCGAAGCACCTCAGCCAGTATTAAACAGAATTGAGGATTGGCGGAAATGGCTGAGTGTTACCATTGTCTGTGCACTATGGTCCAAAGAAACTGAAATGACTCACAATGCTATTTTAGCTATTAATGAATGGGCTTTGCGAGTGCATGTATAATTATAATACTTTAACACCACTTAAGCTCTGTTATTTTTACTGCCCAGATAGCTCATTGGTAGTGTTCGCTTTGGGTGTGGAAGGTCAGGGGTTGAAACCCTGGCCATATAGAACCGCAAGAGGTCAAAATATGGTAGCAGTAGCTACCTTGCCTAGCGCACTGCATTTTAGTTCAACCCAGGAAAGTTTTATCAAGTGTATTGGTGCTTTACAACGAGCATAGTAAAGAACCAAGATGTCTCTGGATATTGCACTCTGATCTCTCGTATCTCACTCTGTTTCTTCTAGACTTCCAATGACTGGATTTGACTGCAAATAGTTGTCACTTCTATTTCATGTAACATATGGTATTTAAAAACCATTTAAGTCATTATGGCATCAAAGTAGGGTCAAGCCATAATGCAGCCAGCGGGTGCAGACAGACCTCAACACTGACCTTGATAAACTAACATAAACAATGCTGTTATTTTTCAAGAGTTGTCATCTTAAAAATTGTCCCAAAAACAGCTGCTGTCACTTCACATATCAGTTTGAATTTGTGTAACACCTCTTTTTTAGCGTCAATACGTTTTCATTTATTCTGCTTACTAATATGGCATGTTATCTTGAGTGCACAACATATGTGCTGGGTTATTATGGATGGATGGAGGCGAGAACGAAGATGCAAACATACGAAGGCCAAGATCATCATACTTTATCATAAAACCTGGTGTTTTCTGAAACACGAGTTTTTGTACACTACTCTAGTCCATTAGATAAACCTGCCGACAACATGAATCATAACGCCTTACACGATAGAGTCCAGATTTGGTCAAAGGTTTTGGACATGGAAACCTTACTGATGGAAGGCACGATAATGGCACAGTCTTTATGACAAATAATGTAAAGTTTGTTATACATATGTGGTGAATTTTAGAGATAATAATCCAAGAAAACGTGTTTTTTCATGTCTTTATATATTTTGTAGTTAAATAATTATATCATACATAAAATAACATAACCTAAAGGGGGAAATATCATGATAATACTTTCATTGATATTAACAATGTTACCATTGCAATACTTTCCTTGTATTAAAAATGTTACCATGGCAACGACAATAAATTACAATACAATATGCAACACATTAGGGATCAAACTAGAGGTTTTTAAAAACTAATCAACAAAAATAAAGGCATTAAAAAATACTTGAATTACAAACATGATCGCCCCAATTTCTCGAAACTTCTTATTTAGTCCCTTACAACAGGTCTATCTTAAGCTCACTCTTTTTGTTTTTCAATAATTTGCATCATATTTACTTCGTAATACTTTATATAGGAATTGTCAATTACAATAAACCATTTTTCATGTATCAAAATCACATTGAGGTATGCATTTTGGCTAACTGAAATAAGCTAAGTTTTTTATGCTTAAGAAGTTTCAAGACATTGGGACTAGCTAGGCATTAAAAACTACTCAGATTTCTCGAGTATAGCCACTAAAATCTACTCAAAAGACAAAGGTAATGGCATTTAAAGAACACTCAAATTACAAAAGAATAGGCATTAAAAATCTCTCAAGTTACGAAAGTATAGGCAGCCATTTCAGAAATACCTTCTAAAAGGTAAGAGCATGTGTAATAATACTTATATTGTTATGGTTATGTCTTAACACAACTATACACAAACACTTTTGTTGCTTTGAGCATAAGACTTGCCGTCAATTTAATTTTCTCGAGCAGATTTTAAACAAATTACAATATACATATTTACAGAAAATTGTTACCATACAACATCTATATACAATGTTCAGAAAATACAATGTTGTACAAATTATGATATTCCAAGACAGGGTAAAAACCAGAGATCAAAACTTCAACTGCTTGTAAAATAACTCTGGAAAACTGTACCTCAGAATACCATAATGCTTCAAATTCCATGAGATCAAAATGTATACATATTTCCTTCAGTATTCATCAATACTTTTTGAAATATTTCAATTTCATGACCTAAATAAAACAAGAGATGTTTGTCAAACATTATGCCCCCTGAGCGCCAAGTTGCCAGAAATATTTGGACAATTGAATGAAATATGCATGGACTGAAATGACAGCTGATTTGTCATTGGATGCATATGAGGCAGGTCATCTACTTATGATAACTTAAGAAGGCAAATAAATGCCCAACTAAAATAGTAACATAAAAGAAAATCATTTCTATACAAACATTTATACATCAATCCCAATCATCTGTGCATGCATTAAAAAAATATGGACAATCAGAAAACCTTTTTTCAGCTTACAGTCACACTGACCTTGACCTTTGACCCACTGACCTCAAAATCAATAGGGTTCATCTGCTGGTCATGACCAATAAGCCTACCTAGTATGAGGTCCCTGGGTCAAAGCGTTCTCAAGTTATTGATCGGAAACCGTTTTTCATGTTAAGGTCACACTGACCTTGACCTTTGACCCACTGACCTCAAAATCAATAGGGTTCATCTGCTGGTCATGACCAATACACCTACCAAGTATGAGGTCCCTGGGTCAAAGCGTTCTCAAGTTATTGATCGGAAACCGTTTTTCATGTAAAGGTCACACTGACCTTGACCTTTGACCCACTGACCTCAAAATCAATAGGGTTCATCTGCTGGTCATGACCAATAAGCCTACCTAGTATGAGGTCCCTGGGTCAAAGCGTTCTCAAGTTATTGATCGGAAACCGTTTTTCATGTTAAGGTCACACTGACCTTGACCTTTGACCCACTGACCTCAAAATCAATAGGGTTCATCTGCTGGTCATGACCAATACACCTACCAAGTATGAGGTCCCTGGGTCAAAGCGTTCTCAAGTTATTGATCGGAAACCGTTTTTCATGTAAAGGTCACACTGACCTTGACCTTTGACCCACTGACCTCAAAATCAATAGGGTTCATCTGCTGGTCATGACCAATACACCTACCAAGTATGAGGTCCCTGGGTCAAAGCGTTCTCAAGTTATTGATCGGAAACCGTTTTTCATGTAAAGGTCACACTGACCTTGACCTTTGACCCACTGACCTCAAAATCAATAGGGTTCATCTGCTGGTCATGACCAATAAGCCTACCTAGTATGAGGTCCCTGGGTCAAAGCGTTCTCAAGTTATTGATCGGAAACCGTTTTTCATGTTAAGGTCACACTGACCTTGACCTTTGACCCACTGACCTCAAAATCAATAGGGTTCATCTGCTGGTCATGACCAATACACCTACCAAGTATGAGGTTCCTGGGTCAAAGCGTTCTCAAGTTATTGATCGGAAACCGTTTTTCATGTAAAGGTCACACTGACCTTGACCTTTGACCCACTGACCTCAAAATCAATAGGGTTCATCTGCTGGTGATGACCAATACACATACCAAGTATGAGGTCCCTCGGTCAAAGCGTTCTCAAGTTATTGATCGGAAACCATTTGGTATTCCGACCGACCGACCGACAGACAGACAGACCGACCGACCGACCGACATGTGCAAAACAATATACCCCACTTTTTTCAAAAGGGGGCATAAAAAATCTAATTAATGATTAACATGATCATATCAATGTTCCCAATTAACTAAACAATTTTCCGATTAGAATAATAACATTAAATGATAAAACATCTTTATGCCTATATTAAACGACTCAAATTTGAATAAAATCAAGTTAACCGCTTCAGTCAAGCATAGAAATGACCAATGTAATTAAAACCTGTGCATATTCCCGCCTTTTCCCTCGATTGACGATACATCACATAACATAAAACACTTTAATAACACACGTGTTTAATTATGTCAGGAGTGGATCATTGTTGTACAAAAAAAATACATTCAAAATATTCAGAAATTGTAATACAATTAACAGGTTTATTCTGGTATTTACGCATTTTGTAGCTATATCTATTTTTTTAACAAACTTAGTAAAATAACAATACACTTAACACCTTTCCGAATTAGTCAGTTCTCAAATTTCAACCATTTTAAAGACAAAAGAAAATCATATAAATTAAATGATAAAGATGGTAATTTTATTTCACTGATAAATCTCTATCAACTACAGGAAAGCTTATAATAAACTGTGTTCTTTTGTTACGTACCTATTTTACTAAGATACAAAATTATAGTAAATAATAATTTTGATAACGAAAACAAACTGAAATATTACCATGACAAAACTAAATACACATTTAAATATATACTACATGTTTTGTTTTGACATTGCAGTTCAGCATTCTTATAAACCTGGTCAAACATTGGATTTTAAATTGATGATTCAGACAGACATAAAAAGTTAACAGAAATTACTTTAAAGTGACACTCTTATTAAAATTCTATTCATACACATGAATATCATAATAATTATGTAAATTTTAAGTACTTTATACTACAAAATGCATTAATGGAAAATAATAATTACTGACAACATTATTATACCCATGTATTAAAGCAACTGTGCACCAGATGATCAATTTGCAAGAAAAAAAGAAAGTTGTTGAAAACTGTCATAAACTTGGTATTAATGTGTACAATGCATTGAAACTTACTAACTGAAGTACCACATCGTTCATAATTTATTTAAGTTTAGCAGTTATTTCTTTTTTTCCACTAAAAAAGATTACTGGCTACGTCTACCAGGTAGAATTCATTCCTTGTGCGTGATTGGCTATGAAAGTCAATGTTATCACGTGATATTACCAAGTGAGGTATATAGCTTAAATATACCACTCGTTTGGAGTTAGCCTTCGTAGCACAGTGGATACAACACTGGACTGCAAAATTGGACACGTGGGTTCGAACCCGGTCTCCGACACATTTATTTTTTACATTTTGGTACTTTTTTTAAATTGTGATCTACTATCCACTCATAATGTATAAAGCGTGTTTTCTGCACGTTTCCTTAAAATTTAACTGTGTATTCCTTCATAATAACTATTGTTTTAGACATGTATTTTTCCTGTATGGTATATAAAAACATTTGTATTAATTGTGGTACATCTTATTTGGAAGTAAGAGAGCATCTTTAAAGTAAAGCTATCAAGGGAAATATGTAAAAAATCACAGGCGAATAATACAACGAATGTCAATTGTTGATTACATTAGACAACCTTCAATAGAGAACACATATTATAGTTGAAAACATATTTCACCCTACCATACATCAGTTGTATGACACATATATTAAACAAATTGTAAGAAGAAAAGGTTATAGTGAGTTCACTGCTTTGGGTGAGATGGTCTAGGGTAATCTAATTTGTCTCTATTAACGTCAATTCTGAAGTATTTCCTTATCTTCTCACGTAAATATCACTGTTATCAAAGTCTACGCCCTTGGTGCAGATTTCACATGGGAGTTCAGGGAAGACAACTCCTCCAATTTTCAGCAATGAAGCATTAGTTGTATTCCACAGCATCTGATTCAGCAATCTCTCTGCACTGCACTAATCTGGGTCCATCTGCTGAAATCATTGATTGATAAAACATATTTAAAACCGAAAAAATACCCACAGAAGAATAACAAAAACTAGTGTTCAGTTTACAGTAATTTCACGTTTATTTGGGTAACTGTCAAAACTATTGTTCCGAGGTGAAGTGGATGACATCTGAACTGTTGCCTAAAGCCGATAGGCTGAATGTCTTCCCCAACACCAAACTACCATGAAATATCGGTAAGTCTTAATAATTCGTAAAAAGTTTATCGAAACAAAAAAGCAGATATTAACTGTTTTACAAGCTGATCAAAATCTTATTAAAAAATGTTAAAAAAACATAAATGAGATGCTGTTTTGAAATAAGATTTGGAAGGTCAAATGACGTCTTAGTGCGAGAGAAAAATGGCTCATACTGTTGATTTAGGAAGAGTCCAATTCAAGACAAGTGATCATTTTTATGTAAAACAGCAAAATATTACTTATTTGTATTTATATACTGAATCAGGTACCGGTAATAAAACAAAAATCATGCAAGTATTTTTGACCAGGTGGAGAATGACTTAACTAGTTTTAATAAAATGATGTTAAACAGAGTATTTTCATTTAAAGGGGCTGTACTCCGTATGATGAAATAGCGAAAAACTTGGTATCTTTTTGTACAATACATTGAAACTTAATAACTGAAGTACCACATAGTTTACAAATAATTTATTTTTCGTAGTTTTTTGTATTTTTCCATTAAAAAAGATTACTAGGTATGTCTACCTATTAGAATTTATTAAACGTGATTGGCTGGTCAATGTTATTACGTGACATTACCAAGTTAGGTATGTACCGATAGCTTAAATATTCCATCTGTTTAGGGTAAGCCTTCGTTACACAGTGGTTACGAGGCCGGACTGCAATTTTGGCGACATCGGTTTTGAACCCGGTCTCAAGACTTGGTTTTTTTTATTTACATTTTGCTATTTTTTTTACAATTATGATACTAAAGAGTAAACATTTTATTAAATAATAATTGTCCTGAGATTTGTTACCGAAAAAAGCTTTTTTGGTGCCAATCTGGTGTACAGTCACTTGAAACATTCTTGGGAAATTAAAATCTAATATGAAATCATCTTATAAATGTATGCTTAAAGAAATGGTGATATGACATATCATGTCATTTATGTTATCATACCTTCAAGTACAAAATGGTGTTACTTCGAGATGTTTTTCAATGGCTTGAAGAACAGTTGTAGGTAGTGTTTCCGATGGAAGAGCTCGACTGGTTTTCAGGCATCAGCTACAAGTTGGAGAATGTTATGGCCACTCCTTGATGAGCTGGTCACAATCACAGCCACTTCTTCTATCATCTCAGCATTTGATTTTCCATCTGAAATCATAGGAGGGTTTGCTTATTTTGTTCATTTCAAGAATTAAACTAACACAAAAATTACTTAAAACACAATTACGATTCTTGCTACACATCTACGTAATTCCTCTGGCAACATGTCAACAAAATAGTGTTCAAATAATTTCAACAGTATTTAAGTTATGGCCAAGGTTAGTTTTCTACATGACACTAATAACAATAACACCAAGGCTAAAACAAAAGTTAATACTTTTCAAAATCTTAAGCTAAAGTCATTTAGGGAATTATTCAGTAAATATTACTATTAACCTACTATGGACTGCAGTGCCCCAGTGAAGATCCAGGTGGAACTTTGTATTTCCTGCTATCATTGCATTTGGAACTTCTCGGCCATTTTCAATTGAAAATAACCTTGATGTTTGCCATTCATCTGTAGAAGAAGTTTGTAAACAAATTACATAATAGTTTAAATGGATTGTAGTGTTTTAATATGTATTTTGTACATCTACGTTTAAATTGATTAAATAAGTGCATAAAAATATTACATTAAGTATTATGATTCCCGTAAGAAACATCATAAAATTTAACTGCTTAATTGAAAATTTAAATTACTGTGTGATCTTATTGCAGGATAGTTAAATGTAAAGATATCTAACCTTGTAAACCGTCCATGAACATCTGAGGTTGTTTTCGATGAAAAATGGCCAAGGAGCTCCTAATGGCTATCCTAGATATCTCAATCCGCATATGTAGTCCTACAACAGATATATGCGCATGTAAATAAGAAAAAAGTTATTAAAATGTTACTACATTAAGATAATGACATTGACCTATGGTACTATACAGTGAATAAAATGTTTAAAAGTATGTTAACATTGCGACATGAATCTTTTGAACTGCACTGCGCATATGTATTTCATCTCAATTTAGGAACAACAGAAAGGAAGTAAAAATTGACTCAAAGTAAATGAAAAGTTGAAAAAACATGTCTATTTACACAGTTGAATAATACATGAACGCAGTTTTTAATATCTACAATTTACCTGAGCCTTATGCACATACTCCAAAAGGCTGCCAATTTCCAGGCAGCACATTTCTGTTGAGCTTGAAAAATGTTGGACCAGTCTGCTGGGCATGTTGGGGGAAAAAGAACTGCTGGGTCAAGTCCCAAACTGTAATGGAGTGTGTGGAATTTAAAAATGAATTATACATTAAAAATTTACATATTCCATATTCACAGGCAACTGATGATGCATTATGATATTCTTAAAAAGAATCAGTCTTTAAAGGC
Source organism: Mya arenaria (assembly GCF_026914265.1). Lineage (NCBI taxonomy): Eukaryota > Metazoa > Mollusca > Bivalvia > Myida > Myidae > Mya > Mya arenaria. Next base: position 34,088,654 of record NC_069131.1, read on the forward strand.
AACGGTCGAGGTCAGACATAAAACATACTTCAGAAAATGGTAGACCATCATCATCATCGGCATCAGCATCATCATCAGCAGCATCATCATCAGGCATTGCCACATATGATGTATTTTCAGAGGTTCTATTACAGACCTAAAATCATATCTTACTAGGTGAGTGGTCCATCCGGCTTGTTCCTTCCCTCGGATAAGCTGGTCCACATCCCGCTCCTCCATCTTTTCCCTCCTAGTTTTACAAGCCCATGGCGTGATGATTCATGTTAATGTTGCCCCTGCACACCCGGTTGTATTGCTGTGCGAAAAACATTTGTACGATTGATATGGTGAGTCCTGGTGGTATAATCTTCAATGCAATGGAACATATTTACTGAACAGTGCCATGTCCCCCAAATACTTGTAATTCACATGCTGGACAACTAGAGATTTCCATCAATTTAGGTAAACACTTTTGGTAAAAATCTTAAGCAAATGTGTTATGGAAATAGTATAAATTATTATGTTAGTATCTTCATTAACCTACTTTTCCATAGATGGAAAAGCTAATGTCCATCAGCCTGGTCCCACCTCTCAGATGACATTGTCCACTTCTGGGTCTTCCCGCTCCTTCAACAGTAAATTCCAAAAGTTAAATGATTATAGAATTTGTGAAAAGTGATAAGATAAAAAAAATCAGATTATAAAAATTGTACTTTAATGCTTGTTTTCTATATTCACATTGATATCTGCCTTTCTTCATATATGTACCTGGAACACTTTCACGAGGATGTCCTCAATAATTACAGGCCGCCATCGACGCAACAACACCTCTACAATGTCCGCTTCCATCCCATATCCAATATCTGCACAAGGAAATAGGATATATGAACAACTGTTTACAAACTTCAATATTTGTCATAAAGAGTGCAATGCAAGGAATAAACAAACTATTGGGAATGTAATGTCTTTCAATTAATTTCATTTTGATCACAAGGCCCTTTTGAGGGCTCTCCTGGTTTCAAATTCGGATCAAATTGGTGTGTCAACACTAAAGAAACAACAGAAGGCTACCAGTCAAACGAAAAAAGTTTGTTCTTTTTTTACTTTTTTTTTTGGGGGGGGGGGGTTCTAAGAGCATCTCAATTCTGTGGAAATCTGCAGACAATCTTGTTTCTAGAGTCTTTCACTACAGTGATGTCACCAAATAGATCTTTAAACAACCTGAGCTTTCTTCAAAACAAGCTTGGTGGAAAAGGGAATGGCTAAAGACTCTCTGGCATGAGACTTTAAGCATTTTGGCTACTAACATTTGTAACAATCAAAGCTACCATCAGATGTACCAGTTATCTATGTTTCCTCTGCAGCAGCTTATGGCCTGGACCCTTAAGATGGGTTATCTGGACTTGCATCCCGCAGATTCAGGCAGTGTTGACTTTTCTGAAATTCATGAAATGGAGGTGCACATAAAAGTTAAACATTACAATAACATTTAAGACTTTTCTGAAATGTTTGACCAAAGGTTGAAATCTAAATACCTGTCAGTGATATACTGAGCTTAATAGTAAAGACTGAACAAGTCCTGCCTAAAGTTAAAGTTTGAGAGCCTATGCAATTGTACAAAGAGGACACAACAGGCACCTCTTTACAAAACTCTCACAAGTTGAAACACACACCATATTTCCGATCCATTTTAAAAGGCTGCACCACAAGCTCTGCAAAGTATGAAAAAAACACGATCATAAATAAAACACCCGCCACCAACAAGACATGATTATAAATAAACAACAGTTAGAAAACAAAAGGCTGTGTTCCTGTTTACATAATAACCCAAGCAAATTATGTAAACAAAAACACAACCATAAACAACACCCGCCACCAACAAGACATGATTATAAATAAACAACAGTAAGAAAACAAAAGGCTGTGTTCTTGTTTATATAATAACCCAAGCATATTATGTAAACAAAAACACAACCATAAACAACACCCGCCACTAACAAGACATGATTATAAATAAACAACAGTTAGAAAACAAAAGGCTGTGTTCATGTTTACATAATAACCCAAGCAAATTATGTAAACAAAAACACAACCATAAACAACACCCGCCACTAACAAGACATGATTATAAATAAACAACAGTTAGAAAACAAAAGGCTGTGTTCTTGTTTACATAATAACCCAAGCATATTATGTAAACAAAAACACAACCATAAACAACACCCGCCACTAACAAGACATGATTATTAATAAACAACAGCTAGAAAACAAAAGGCTGTGTTCTTGTTTACATAATAACCCAAGCATATTATGTAAACAAAAACACAAACATTAACATATTATGTTAACACAAACAAGACATGGTAAAGCAAACAAAAATAAGCAGCAAAACCTCTGCCAAGGTACATTCTGTAAACATAACAAAACAGGGTTAAAAATGAACAATACAAAATAACAATACTCCCACTCAGGAACATTCTGCAAACATAACAATACATGGTTAAAAGTGAACAACACTAAACAATAAAATCCTGGCCAGGGCACATACTGTAAACATAACAATACATGGTTAAAAGTGAACAACACTAAACAATAAAATCCCGGCGAGGGCACATACTGTAAACAAAACAATACATGGTTAAAAGTGAACAACACTTAACAATAAAATCCAGGCGAGAGCACATACTGTAAACATAACAATACAAGGTTAAAAGTGAACAACACTTAACAATAAAATCCCGGCCAGAGCACATTCTGTAAACATAACAATACATGGTTAAAAGTGAACAACACTAAACAATAAAATCCCGGCGAGGGAACATTCTGTAAACATAATAATACATGGTTAAAAGAGAACAAAACTAAACAACAAAATCCAGGCAAGGGCACATACTGTAAACAAAACAATAAATGGTTCAGAGTAAACAAAACTAAACAATAAAATCCCAGCGAGGGCACATACTGTAAACAAAACAATACATGGTTAAAAGTGAACAACATTAAACAATAAAATTCAGGCGAGGGCACATACTATACACATAATAATACAAGGTTAAAAGTGAACAACACTAAACAATAAAATCCGGTCAGGGCACATACATTAAACAAAACAATACATGGATCAAAGTAAACAACAATAAAAATTAAATCCCGGCCAGGGCACATACTGTAAACATAACAATACATGGTTAAAAGTGAACAACACTAAACAATAAAATCATGGCAAAGGCACATTCTGTAAACATAACAATAAATTGTTAAAAGTAAACAACACTAAATAATAAAATCCCAGAAAGGGCACATACTGTAAACATAACAATACAAGGTTAAAAGTGAACAACACTAAACTATAAAATCCCGAGCAGGGTACATTCTGTAAACATAACAATACATGGATAAAAGTAAACAACACTAAAAAATAAAATCCGGCCAGGGCACATACTGTAAACATAACAATACAAGGTTAAAAGTGAACAACACTAAACAATAAAATCCCAGTGAGGGCACATACTGTAAACATAACAATACAAGGTTAAAAGTGAACAACACTAAACAATAAAATCCCAGCGAGGGCACATACTGTAAACATAACAATACAAGGTAAAAAGAGAACAAAACTAAACAATAAAATCCCAGCCAAGGCACGTACTGTAAACATAATAGTATAAAGTTAAAAGTGAACAACACTAAACAATAAAATCCCAGCCAGGGCACATACTGTAAACATAACAATACAAGGTTAAAAGTGAACATCACTAAACAATAAAATCCCGGCGAGGGCACATTTTGTAAACATAACAATACATGGTTAAAAGCAAACAACACTTAACAATAAAATCCCAACAAAGGCACATAATCTAAACATAACAATACATGGCTAAAAGTGAACTACACTTAACAATAAAATCCCGGCAAGGGCACATACTATAAACATAAAAATACATGGTTAAAAGTGAATAACACTAATCAATAAAATCCCGGCCAGGGCCCATTCTGTAAACATAACAATACATGATTAAAAGTGAACAACACTAAACAATAAAATCCCCGAAACATACTGTAAACAAAACAATATATTGTTAAAAGTAAACAACACTTAAAAATAAAATCCTGGCCAGGGCACATTCTGTGAACATAACAATATATGGTTAAAATTGAACAACAGTAAACAATAAAATCCAGGCAAGGGCACATACTGTAAACAAAACAATACATGGTTAAAAGTGAACAACACTAAACAATAAAATCCCAGCAAGGGCACATACTGTAAACATAACAATACAAGGTTAAAAGTGAACAACACTAAACAATAAAATCCCGGCCAGGGCACATTCTGTAAACATAACAATACATGGTTAAAAGTGAACAACAGTAAACAATAAAATCCTGGCGAGGGCACATACTGTAAACAAAACAATACATGGTTAAAAGTGAACAACACTAAACAATAAAATCCCGGCAAGGGCACATACTGTAAACATAACAATACAAGGTTAAAAGTGAACAACACTAAACTATAAAATCCCGGCCAGGGCACATTCTGTAAACATAACAATACATGATTAAAAGTGAACAACACTAAACAATAAAATCCCGGAAACATATACTGTAAACAAAACAATACATGGTTAAAAGTAAACAACACCCGCCACTAACGAGACATGATTATAAATAAACAACAGTTAGAAAACAAAAGGCTGTGTTCTTGTTTACATAATAACCCAAGCAAATTATGTAAACAAAAACACAACCATAAACAATACCCGCCACTAACAAGACATGATTATAAATCATGATTATAAATAAACAACAGTTAGAAAACAAAAGGCTGTGTTCTTGTTTACATAATAACCCAAGCAAATTACGTAAACAAAAACAAAACCATAAACAACACCCGCCACCAACAAGACATGATTATAAATAAACAATAGTTAGAAAACAAAAGGCTGTGTTCTTGTTTACGTAATAACCCAAGCATATTATGTAAACAAAAACACAACCATTAACATATTATGTTAACAAAAACAAGACATGGTAAAGTGAACAAAAATAAGCAGCAAAACCTCTGCCCAGGTACATTCTGTAAACATAACAAAACATGGTTAAAAGTGAACAATACAAAATAACAATACTCCCGCCCAGGAACATTCTGCAAACATAACAATACATGGTTAAAAGTAAACAACACTAAACAATAAAATCCTGGCCAGGGCACATACTGTAAACATAACAATACATGGTTAAAAGTGAACAACACTAAACAATAAAATCCCTGCATGGGCACATTCTGTAAAAATAACAATACATGGTTAAAAGTAAACAACAGTAAACAATAAAATCCCAGCAAGGGCACATTCTGTAAACAAAACAATACATGGTTAAAAGTGAACAACACTAAACAAAAAAATCCAGGCGAGAGGACATACTGTAAACATAACCATACATGGTAAAAGTGAACAACACTTAACAATAAAATCCCGGCCAGGGCACATTCTGTTAATATAACAATTCATGGTTAAAAGTAAACAACACTTAAAAATAAAATCTCGGCCAGGGCACATTCTGTAAACATAACAATATATGGTTAAAAGAGAACAAAACTAAACAATAAAATCCCGGCGAGGAAACATTCTGTTAACATAATAATACATGGTTAAAAGAGAACAAAACTAAACAATAAAATCCAGGCGAGGGCACATACTGTAAAACAAACAATACATGGTTAAAAGTAAACAACACTTAAAAATAAAATCCCGGCAAGGGCACATACTGTAAACAAAACAATACATGGTTAAAAGTGAACAACACTAAACAATAAAATCCAGGCGAGGGCACATACTGTAAACATAACAATACAAGGTTAAAAGTGAACAACACTTAACTATAATATCCCGGCGAGGGCACATTCTGTAAACATAACAATACATGATTAAAAGTGAACAACACTAAACAATAACATCCGGCCATGGCACATACAGTAAACAAAACAATACAAGGTTAAAAGTAAACAACACTAAAAAATAAAATCCTGGCGAGGGCACATACTGAAAACATAACAATACATGGTTAAAAGTGAACAACACTAAACCATAAAATCCCAACAAGGGAACATACTGTAAACATAACAATACAAGGTTAAAAGTGAACAACACTAAACAATAAAATCCCGGCAAGGGCACATACTGTAAACATAACAATACAAGGTTAAAAGTCAACAACACTAAACTATAAAATCCCGGCCAGGGCACATTCTGTAAACATAACAATACATGATTAAAAGTGAACAACACTAAACAATAAAATCCCGGAAACATATACTGTAAACAAAACAATACATGGTTAAAAGTAAACAACACCCGCTACTAACAAGACATGATTATAAATAAACAACATTTAGAAAACAAAAAGATGTGTTCTTGTTTACATAATAACCCAAGCAAATTTTGTAAACGAAAACACAACCATAAACAACACCCGCCACCAACAAGACATGATTATAAATAAACAACAATTAGAAAACAAAAGGCTGTGTTCTTGTTTACATAATAACCCAAGCAAATTACGTAAACAAAAACACAACCATAAACAACACCCGCCACCAACAAGACATGATTATAAATAAACAATAGTTAGAAAACAAAAGGCTGTGTTCTTGTTTACATAATAACCCAAGCAAATTACGTAAACAAAAACAAAAAAGCATAAACAACACCCGCCACCAACAAGACATGATTATAAATAAACAATAGTTAGAAAACAAAAGGCTGTGTTCTTGTTTACATAATAACCCAAGCATATTATGTAAACAAAAACACAACCATTAACATATTATGTTAACAAAAACAAGACATGGTAAAGCGAACAAAAATAAGCAGCAAAACCTCTGCCCAGGTACATTCTGTAAACATAACAAAACATGTTAAAAGTGAACAACACAAAATAACAATACGACCGCCCAGGAACATTCTGCAAACAAAACAATACATGGTTAAAAGTGAACAACACTAAATAATAAAATCCCGGCAAGGGCACATACTGTAAACATAACAATACAAGGTTAAAAGTGAACAACACTAAACAATAACATTCCGGCAAGGGCACATTCTGTAAACATAACAAGACATGGTTAAAAGAGTAAACAATAAAATCCTGGCGAGGGCACATACTGTAAACAAAGCAATACATGGTTAAAAGTGAACAACACTAAACAATAAAATCCCGGCAAGGGCACATACTGTAAACATAACAATACAAGGTTAAAAGCCAACAACACTAAACTATAAAATCCCGGCCAGGGCACATTCTGTAAACATAACAATACATGATTAAAAGTGAACAACACTAAACAATAAAATCCCTGTAACATATACTGTAAACAAAACAATACATGGTTAAAAGTAAACAACACCCGCCACTTACGAGACATGATTATAAATAAACAACAGTTAGAAAACAAAAGGCTGTGTTCTTGTTTACATAATAACCCAAGCAAATTATGTAAACAAAAACACAACCATAAACAATACCCGCCACTAACAAGACATGATTATAAATAAACAACAGTTAGAAAACAAAAGGCTGTGTTCTTGTTTACATAATAACCCAAGCAAATTACGTAAACAAAAACAAAACCATAAACAACACCCACCACCAACAAGACATGATTATAAATAAACAATAGTTAGAAAACAAAAGGCTGTGTTCTTGTTTACATAATAACCCAAGCATATTATGTAAACAAAAACACAACCATTAACATATTATGTTAACAAAAACAAGACATTGTAAAGTGAACAAAAATAAGCAGCAAAACCTCTGCCCAGGTACATTCTGTAAACATAACAAAACATGGTTAAAAGTGAACAATACAAAATAACAATACTCCCGCCCAGGAACATTCTGCAAACATAACAATACATGGTTAAAAGTGAACAACACTAAACAATAAAATCCTGGCCAGGGCACATACTGTAAACATAACAATACATGGTTAAAAGTGAACAACACTAAACAATAAAATCCCTGCATGGGCACATTCTGTAAAAATAACAATACATGGTTAAAAGTAAACAACACTAAACAATAAAATCCCAGCAAGGGCACATTCTGTAAACAAAACAATACATGGTTAAAAGTGAACAACACTAAACAATAAAATCCAGGCGAGAGCACATTCTGTTAAAATAACAATTCATGGTTAAAAGTAAACAACACTTAAAAATAAAATCCCGGCCAGGGCACATTCTGTTAACATAACAATATATGGTTAAAAGAGAACAACACTAAACAATAAAATCCCGGCGAGGAAACATTCTGTTAACATAATAATACATGGTTAAAAGAGAACAAAACTAAACAATTAAATCCAGGCGAGGGCACATACTGTAAAACAAACAATACATGGTTAAAAGTGAACAACACTTAAAAATAAAATCCCGGCAAGGGCACATACTGTAAACAAAACAATACATGGTTAAAAGTGAACAACACTAAACAATAAAATCCAGGCGAGGGCACATACTGTAAACAAAACAATACATGGTTAAAAGTGAACAACACTAAACAATAAAATCCAGGCGAGGGCACATACTGTAAACAAAACAATACATGGTTAAAAGTGAACAACACTAAACAATAAAATCCAGGCGAGGGCACATACTGTAAACATAACAATACATGGTTAAAAGTGAACAATACTAAACAATAAAATCCAGGCGAGGGCACATACTGTAAACATAACAATACAAGATTAAAAGTGAACAACACTTAACTATAATATCCCGGCGAGGGCACATTCTGTAAACATAACAATACATGATTAAAAGTGAACAACACTAAACAATAACATCCGGCCATGGCACATACAGTAAACAAAACAATACAAGGTTAAAAGTAAACAACACTAAAAAATAAAATCCTGGCGAGGGCACATACTGGAAACATAACAATACATGGTTAAAAGTGAACAACAGTAAACAATAAAATCCCAGCAAGGGCACATTCTGTAAACAAAACAATGCATGGTTAAAAGTGAACAACACTAAACAATAAAATCCCGGCAAGAGCACATAGTGTAAACATAACAATACAAGGTTAAAAGTCAACAACACTAAACTTTAAAATCCGGAAAGAGGGCACATTCTGTAAACATAACAATACATGATTAAAAGTGAACAACACTAAACAATAAAATCCCTGTAACATATATTGTAAACAAAACAATACATGGTTAAAAATAAACAACACTAAACTATAAAATCCCGGCCAGGGCACTTTCTGTTAACATAACAATACATGGTTAAAAGTGAACAACAGTAAACAATAAAAACCTGGCGAAGGCACAAACTGTAAACAAAACAATACATGGTTAAAGTGAACAACACGAAACAATAAAATCCCGGCCAGGGCACATACTGTAAACATAACAATACAAGGTTAAAAGTCAACAACACTAAACTATAAAATCCCGGCCAGGGCACATTTTGTAACCATAACAATACATGATTAAAAGTGAACAACACCCGCCACTAACAAGACAGGATTATAAATAAACAACAGTTAGAAAACAAAAGGTTGTGTTCTTATTTACATAATAACCCAAGCAAATTATGTAAACAAAAACACAACCATAAACAACACCCGCCACCAACAAGACATGATTATAAATAAACAACAGTTAGAAAACAAAAGGCTGTGTTTTTGTATACATAATAACCCAAGCATATTATGTAAACAAAAACACAACCATTAACATATTATGTTAACAAAAACAAGACATGGTAAAGCGAACAAAAATAAGCAGCAAAACCTCTGCCCAGGTACATTCAGAAAACATAACAAAACAGGGTTAAAAGTGAACAACACAAAATAACAATACTCACGCCCAGGAACATTCTGCAAACATAACAATACATGGTTAAAAGTGAACAACAGTAAACAATAAAATCCCTGCCAGGGCACATTCTGTAAAACAAACAATACATGGTTAAAAGTGAACAACACAAAACAATAAAATCCCTGCCAGGGCACATACTGTAAACATAACAATACATGGTTAAAAGTGAACAACACAAAACAATAAAATCCAGGATGGGCACATTCTGTAAAAATAACAATACATGGTTAAAAGTTAAAAACACGTAAACAATAAAATCCCAGCAAGGGCACATTCTGTAAACAAAACAATACATGGTTAAAAGTGAACAACACTAAACAATAAAATCCAGGCGAGAGCACATACTGTAAACATAACCATTCATGGTAAAAGTGAACAACACTTAACAATAAAATCCCGGCCAGGGCACATTCTGTAAATATTACAATTCATGGTTAAAAGTGAACAACACAAAACAATAAAATCCAGGATGGGCACATTCTGTAAAAATAACAATACATGGTTAAAAGTAAACAACAGTAAACAATAAAATCCCAGCAAGGGCACATTCTGTAAACAAAACAATACATGGTTAAAAGTGAACAACACTAAACAATAAAATCCAGGCGAGAGCACATACTGTAAACATAACCATACATGGTAAAAGTGAACAACACTTAACAATAAAATCCCGGCCAGGGCACATACTGTAAACATAACCATACATGGTTAAAAGTGAACAACACTTAACAATAAAATCCCGGCCAGGGCACATTCTGTTAATATAACAATTCATGGTTAAAAGTAAACAACACTTAAAAATAAAATCCCGGCCAGGGCACATTCTGTAAACATAACAATATATGGTTAAAAGAGAACAACACTAAACAATAAAATCCAGGCAAGGGCACATACTGTAAACAAAACAATACATGGTCAAAAGTAAACAACACTAAAAAATTAAATCCCGGCGAGGGCACATACTGTAAACATAACAATACATGGTTAAAAGTAAACAACATTAAATAATAAAATCCCAGAAAGGACACATACTGTAAACATAACAATACAAGGTTAAAAGTGGACAACACTAAACTATAAAATCCCGGCAAGGGCACATACTGTAAACATAACAATACAAGGTTAAAAGTGAACAACACTAAACAATAAAATCCCAGTGAGGGCACATACTGTAAACATAACAATACAAGGTTAAAAGTAAACAACACTAAACAATAAAATCCCAGTGAGGGCACATACTGTAAACATAACAATACATGATTAAAAGTGAACAACACTAAACAATAAAATCCCGAAAACATATACTGTAAACAAAACAATACATGGTTAAAAGTAAACAACACCCGCTACTAACAAGACATGATTATAAATAAACAACAGTTAGAAAACAAAAGGCTGTGTTCTTGTTTACATAATAACCCAAGCAAATTATGTAAACAAAAACACAACCATAAACAACACCCGCCACTAACAAGACATGATTATAAATAAACAACAGTTAGAAAACAAAAGGCTGTGTTCTTGTTTACATAATAACCCAAGCAAATTACGTAAACAAAAACACAACCATAAACAACACCCGCCACCAACAAGACATGATTATAAATAAACAACAATTAGAAAACAAAAGGCTGTGTTCTTGTTTACATAATAACCCAAGCAAATTACGTAAACAAAAACACAACCATAAACAACACCCGCCACCAACAAGACATGATTATAAATAAACAATAGTTAGAAAACAAAAGGCTGTGTTCTTGTTTACATAATAACCCAAGCATATTATGTAAACAAAAACACAACCATTAACATATTATGTTAACAAAAACAAGACATGGTAAAGCGAACAAAAATAAGCAGCAAAACCTCTGCCCAGGTACATTCTGTAAACATAACAAAACATGTTAAAAGTGAACAACACAAAATAACAATACAACCGCCCAGGAACATTCTGCAAACATAACAATACATGGTTAAAAGTGAACAACACTAAACAATAAAATCCCAGCCAGGGCACATACTGTGAACATAACAATACATGGTTAAAAGTGAACAACACTAAACAATTAAATCCCTGCATGGGCACATTCTGTAAAAATAACAATACATGGTTAAAAGTAAACAACAGTAAACAATAAAATCCCAGCAAGGACACATTCTGTAAACAAAACAATGCATGGTTAAAAGTGAACAACACAAACAATAAAATCCCGGCAAGAGCACATAGTGTAAACATAACAATACAAGGTTAAAAGTCAACAACACTAAACTATAAAATCCGGAAAGAGGGCACATTCTGTAAACATAACAATACATGATTAAAAGTGAACAACACTAAACAATAAAATCCCTGTAACATATACTGTAAACAAAACAATACATGGTTAAAAGTAAACAACACTAAACTATAAAATCCCGGCTAGGGCACATTCTGTTAACATAACAATACATGGTTAAAAGTGAACAACAGTAAACAATAAAATCCTGGCGAAGGCACAAACTGTAAACAAAACAATACATAGTTAAAGTGAACAACACTAAACAATAAAATCCCGGCCAGGGCACATACTGTAAACATAACAATACAAGGTTAAAAGTCCACAACACTAAACTATAAAATCCCGGCCAGGGCACATTTTGTAACCATAACAATACATGATTAAAAGTGAACAACACCCGCCACTAACAAGACATGATTATAAATAAACAACAGTTAGAAAACAAAAGGTTGTGTTCTTATTTACATAATAACCCAAGCAAATTATGTAAACAAAAACACAACCATAAACAACACCCGCCACCAACAAGACATGATTATAAATAAACAACAGTTAGAAAACAAAAGGCTGCGTTTTTGTATACATAATAACCCAAGCATATTATGTAAACAAAAACACAACCATTAACATATTATGTTAACAAAAACAAGACAAGGTAAAGCGAACAAAAATAAGCAGCAAAACCTCTGCCCAGGTACATTAAGAAAACATAACAAAACAGGGTTAAAAGTGAACAACACAAAATAACAATACTCCCGCCCAGGAACATTCTGCAAACATAACAATACATGGTTAAAAGTGAACAACATTAAACAATAAAATGCCTGCCAGGGCACATACTGTAAACATAACAATACATGGTTAAAAGTGAACAACACAAAACAATAAAATCCAGGATGGGCACATTCTGTAAAAATAACAATACATGGTTAAAAGTAAACAACAGTAAACAATAAAATCCCAGCAAGGGCACATTCTGTAAACAAAACAATACATGGTTAAAAGTTAACAACACTAAACAATAAAATCCAGCCGAGAGCACATACTGTAAACATAACCATTCATGGTAAAAGTGAACAACACTTAGCAATAAAATCCCGGCCAGGGCACATTCTGTTAATATAACAATTCATGATTAAAAGTAAACAACACTTAAAAATAAAATCCCGGCCAGGGCACATTCTGTAAACATAACAATACATGGTTGAAAGAGAACAACACTAAACAATAAAATCCCGGCGAGGGAACATTCTGTAAACATAAAAATACATGGCTAAAAGAGAACAAAACTAAACAATAAAATCCAGGCAACGGCACATACTGTAAACATAACAACACAAGGTTAAAAGAGAACAACACTTAACTACAAATCCCGACGAGGGCACATTCAATACATGATTAAAAGTGAACAAACTAAACAATAAAATCCGGCCAGGGCACATACAGTAAACAAAACAATACATGGTTAAAAGTAAACAACACTAAAAAATTAAATCCCGGCGAGGGCACATACTGTAAACATAACAATACATGGTTAAAAGTAAACAACATTAAATAATAAAATCCCAGAAAGGACACATACTGTAAACATAACAATACAAGGTTAAAAGTGGACAACACTAAACTATAAAATCCCGGCAAGGGCACATACTGTAAACATAACAATACAAGGTGAAAAGTGAACAACACTTAACAATAAAATCCCAGTGATGGCACAAACTGTAAACAAAACAATACATGGTTAAAGTGAACAACACTTAACAATAAAATCCCGGCGAGGGCACATTCTGAAAACAAAATAATACATGGTTAAAAGTAAACAACACTTAACAATAAAATCCCTGCAAAGGCACATACTGTATACATAACAATACAAGGTTAAAAGTGAACAACACTAAACACTAAAATCCCGGCTAGGGCACATTCTGTAAACATAACAATACATGGCTAAAAGTAAACAACACTAATCAATAAAATCCCGGCGAGGGCACTTTATGTAAACATAACAGTACATAGTTAAAAGTAAACAACACTAAATAATAAAATTCCGGCGAGTGCACATTCTGTAAACATAACAAGACAAGGTTAAAAGTGAACAACACTTAACAATAAAATCCCGGCGAGGGCACATACTGTAAACATAACAATACATAGTCAAAAGTAAACAGCACTTAATAATAAAATCCGGGCGAGTGCACATTCTGTAAACATAACAATACATGGTTAAAAGTGAACAACACTAAACAATAAAATCCCGGCGAGGGCACATACTGTAAACATAACAATATATGGTTAAAAGTAAACAACACTAAACAATATAATTCTGGTGAGGGAACATACCGCAAACATAACAATACAAAGTTAAAATTGAACAACACTAAACTATAAAATCCCAGCCAGAGCACATTCTGTAAACATAACAATACATGATTAAAAGTGAACACCACTTAACAATAAAATCCCGGCCTGGGCACTAACTGTAAATAAAAACAATATATGGATAAAAGTGAACAACACTAAACAATAAAATCCCAGCGAGGGCACAGACTGTAAACATAACAATACATGGTTAAAAGTAAAGAACACTTAAAAATAAAATCACGGCCAGGGCACATTCTGTGAACATAAAAATACATGGTTAAAAGTAAACAACACTAAACGATAAAAACCCAGCAAGGGCACATACTGTAAACATAACAATACATGGTTAAAAGTGAACAACAGTAAACGATAAAATCTCGGCGAGGGCACATACTGTAAACATAACAATACAAGGTTAAAAGTGAACAACACTAAACTATAAAATCCCGGCCAGGGTACATTCTGTAAACATAACAATACATGATTAAAAGTGAACAACACTTAACAATAAAATCCCAGCCAGGGCACATACTGTGAACAAAACAATACAAGGTTAAAAAAAAACATCACAAAACAATAAAATCCCGGCAAGGGCAATTCTGTAAACAAAACAATACATGGTTAAAAGTGAACAACACTTAAAAATAAAATCCCGGCGAGGGCACATACTGTAAACATAACAATACATTGTTAAAAGTGAACAAAACTTAAAAATAAAATCCAGGCAAGGGCACAACTATTAAAACTGCCGTCCATAATCACTTAGTCAATAAATCATTAGGTTAATTCCAAATCTTTCATAAAAATCAAGTTGTTTGTCAGCATAAGAACCACAATTCCATTTATAAGACACATAAAACAAGTATTATGTTCCTATTTGTATTCAAAAAGTTTTTTTTAACTCAATTAGCAAAAGTAATCAACAACTTCCACTTCATTTATACAGAACAGTTTTTTTTTCAAACCTCCAACTCCCAATATCAGCAGAAACTATAAAAACTGCCGTTCGCAATCAGTAATCCTATTTAAATTCCAAACCTCTTATACATCAAGTTGTTTGTCAGTATAAGTACCACAAATCAATTTATTCATCAACAACTTCAACAGTTACTTCATTGATACAGAATAGTTTTTTTCAAACTATCAACTCCCAATATCAGCAGAAACTATTAAAACTTTCGTCCATAATCACTAAGTCACTAAATCACTATGTTAATTCCTAACCTCTAATAACCATCAAGTTGTCTGTCAGTATAAGTACCCCAAATCAAGTTATTGATCAACAACTTCCACTTCATTGATATGTAACAGTTTTTTTAATCTTCCCACTATCAGCAGAAACTATAAAAACTGCCGTCCGCAATCAATAATCACTATGTAACTTTCAAATCTCTTATATATCAAGTTGTTTTTCAGTATAAGTACCACAATTCAATTTATAAAACACATAACACAAGTATTACTATTATGTTCCTATTTGTACTCAATAATGGGGTTTAACTCAATTAGCAAAAGTACTAATCAACAACTTCCACTTCATTGATACAGAAAAGTTTTTTCAAACTATCAACTCCCAATATAAGCAGAAACTATTAAAACTGCCATCCATAATCACTAAGTTACTAAATCACTATGTTAATTCGAAATCTTTTATAAAAATCCAGTTGTTTGTCAACATAAGTACCACAATTCAATTTATAATACACATAACACAAGTTTTATGTTCCTATTTGTATACTCAAAAAGTTTTTTTTAACTCAATTAGCAAAAGCAATCAACAACTTCCACTTCATTGATACAGAAAAGTTTTTTCAAACCTCCAACTCCCAATATCAGCAGAAACTATAAAAACTGCCGTCCGCAATCAGTAATCCTATTTAAATTCCAAACCTCTTGTACATCAAGTTGTTTGTCAGTATAAGTACCACAAATCAATTTATTCATCAACAACTTCAACAGTTACTTCATTGATACAGAATAGTTTTTTTCAAACTATCAACTCCCAATATCAGCAGAAACTATTAAAACTTCCGTCCATAATCACTAAGTCACTAAATAACTATGTTAATTCCTAACCTCTTATAACCATCAAGTTGTTTGTCAGTATAAGTACCCCAAATCAAGTTATTAATCAACAACTTCCACTTCATTGATATGTAACAGTTTTTTTAATCTTCCCATTATCAGCAGAAACTATAAAAACTGCCGTCCGCAATCAGTAATCACTATGTAACTTCCAAATCTCTTATATATCAAGTTGTTTTTCAGTATAAGTACCACAATTCAATTTATAAAACACATAACACAAGTATTACTATTATGTTCCTATTTGTACTCAATAATGGGGTTTAACTCAATTAGCAAAAGTACTAATCAACAACTTCCACTTCATTGATACAGAAAAGTTTTTTCAAACTATCAACTCCCAATATAAGCAGAAACTATTAAAACTGCCATCCATAATCACTAAGTTACTAAATCACTATGTTAATTCGAAATCTTTTATAAAAATCCAGTTGTTTGTCAACATAAGTACCACATTTCAATTTATAATACACATAACACAAGTTTTATGTTCCTATTTGTATACTCAATTTTTTTTTTAAATCAATTAGCAAAAGCAATCAACAACTTCCACTTCATTGATACAGAAAAGTTTTTTCAAACCTCCAACTCCCAAAATCAGCAGAAACTATAAAAACTGCCGTCCGCAATCAGTAATCCTATTTAAATGCCAAACCTCTTATACATCAAGTTGTTTGTTAGTAAACTACCACAAATCAATTTATTAATCAACAGCTTTGACTTCATTGGTACATATCAGTTTTTTCATCTTCTAACTCCTGATCTAAGCAGAAACTGTAAAAACTGCCGTCCGCAATCAGTAATCCTATTTAAATTCCAAACCTCTTATACATCAAGTTATTTGTAGATGTAAAAGTACCGGAATTCAATTTATAATACACATATTATTACAACACGATCTTGTTCCTATTTGTACACAATAATGTGGTTTTAACTCAATTAATTTAGCAAAAGCAATCAACAATTAATTCCACTTCATTAATATATATATCATAACAGTTTTTTTTAAACAACAAATTTCCAATATAAGCAGAAACTGTTAAAACTGCCACTTAGAAGTTCTTCAACCTTAAAAGTCCTCACACATTTGTTTGGTTGTGTAAAGCATCCAATCCACAGCTATTGAACAATATTAATCCCAATACCTGTTTAAATTTGATAAATTATATATAATGTGACATGAATAAACAATGTACAGCCATTACAAAAGGACACAACCCGCTTCTGCAATTACTATGAAAATTTCAAACCTCTTATATCAAGTTGTTTGTCAGTATGTCAGTACTATATATTTTTACCTGAAAATTATTTTAACCAAAACTGAATCATGAAAACTGAAGTGAAATGTATATTTGAAAGCATATATTTTTCTATGAGACACTTATAAGTCTATGTCAATGATTAGCTTGCATTAAAAATGTTTCATCTCATGCATATTTATTGTGAATAATTATATAAATCCGGGGGACCACGGGATGGATAAAAATTCCACCGACAGAGGGATATGGCATGTTTGTGTCATAAAAAATGTATCTTGTAATTGTTGTGTTCTTTCAAGCAATTAACCAAAATTGGATTCCTTTAAATCAATTGACTGATGTAATATGACTACTGGTATATTTTTGATTTAGCAAAACTGGTTCCATTTTAATGTATGGAAAATGATAGTTTTACCCCAATTGGATCACTTTTAGTCAATTATTGATATTCTTCTGATTATATGTTCTCGGCTTAAGAGATATCAAGACTGGATCCTATAAACTTATGCTGATGTACCAGTCAATAGTAACCACAGCCCTCCCAGGTCCGGGGAATAGCGGGGACGACTTCTGGTCCGGCCAATCCCTGGTAAAATCCCCGTCCTGCGGATACGAACTGCAGGTAAAATCCCTGTCAAATGCCGCTGTACCTTACAAATACTAGTCAAAGAACATTCCCTATTATTCATGGCGCTAAGACAAAACCACCACATTCACCTGGCACCACAGAGCCACCTGAAAGGTAAAAACACGGCCCATTTCCACCGTTATCCCCGGTATACCCCCGGACCTGTGGGGGTTGTGGTAACAATTAACTGGTGCGTTGTAGCCAGTATTTAACAAATTTGTCATGTTCCACATGATCAGATTTTGAATCCCCTCCATCATTTGAGAAAGAATAAATAGTCCCTTTAAACCTCCAACATGTTATAAACTGTAAACAGAGTGGTTTTTGATCAATCAATAAGCAAAGTTGTAAATCATTGCCAAATAATAATGTTTGGTCAACAACAAAAACAACACCACAATAGAAGTAAAAAGACACTCTGGTAATGGTCCTTTATGTTTGTATACCAAAGTATAACTTTCTATGTGAACTTACCGATTAATCTTGTGTTTTGTCTATTATTTGTAGATGGGTTTCCTTTTTTCCAGACTGTTTTCCAAATTTCTAAGGGGCATAACTGTAAAAGGCTACAATACACTAAACTCGTGAAATTCATATGACATAACTGGCGTTGATTACCCGCCCCATAAACGTGTACTATATTATATATATCAACATTAAATACACAAATGTCTTGTGTAGAGATGTGTACGTTACAAATCTGGATACTTGCATCTTTTTAAAAAGTAATTGTGTTTTTACTCACATATCTATTGTGTACCGTACTGTATATATATGCTTTACATTTATAAATAGTAAATATAATGTTCCACTACCCGGAAGTCAAGTTAGTTAATAAATACCTTTACGAGTTAAAAACATGCATTTTTTTGTAAATGTCTTCCTTTTATGGACAATATCCTAAAATTCTGTATTAAGTATCTCATATCCGTGTACAACTGATAGAAAACTGCAGTTATCTAAAAACTGTAATTGAAAAGGGTAACTAAAGCATCTTAATACGTAACAATCTTAAACAATGGGTTTTTCTGCTCACATATCTGTTGTGATGTTCTCTTCTCTTCTGCATGGTAACCATGGTAATGCGTCGGTCGAACATCCGCACAACGAGCTCGGGTTTGAATCTGGTGACCACTTAAATTATGATATGGCCCAAATGGTCGTCTCTGTATAATACAACCAACTTGATGTATAAAACGCATGGAATTTTACACCACCTTTCTCTGTTTCTGTCACAAATGCATGCATATAAACCCAAAGTCTTGTGAGTGAGTCTTTGGCATCGACACGATGACAGCACAAGGTGTATACGTCCGATCCCGGGAGCGAACCTGGTGCTGACTGGTTAAAGCAAATAATATATACATGTCCCAACACTTCAACATCGAAACTAACGCGAGTACATCGATCAAGTGCCTACACCAAAATGTAAAAAACAAGTGTAGGAGATCGGGTTCGAACCCGTTTCGCCAAAATTGCAGTCCAGCGTCGTATCCGCTGAGCTACAATGGCCTACTCTAATAAGGTGACGTACACCTAACTCGGTAATATCACGTGATAACACCGACTAGCCAACAACGCATAAGGAATGAATTCTATACTAGGTAGATATATAGTCAGTAATCTTTTTCAATGAAAAAAAATACAAAATAACTGCTTTACTTAAAACATTGTAATCTATGTGGTACTTCAGCTAGTAAGTTTCGATGGATTGTACACATTAATACCACGTTTATGACAGTTTTGAAAAACTTTCTTCTTTTTTCTTGCAAATTGATCATCTGGTGCATAGTTGCTTTAAAGCTACAATCTCACAGATTGAACGTTTTGACAACTTTTTTTTTATTTTTTTGTCTTTGAACAAACCTATTTTTGCGAAAATCCATGAAAACCAGTTATATAAGACAGCTGACAAAATAAGATCGCAGATATTTATAAAAGTTCAAAAATTGCTATTTTATGCATTTGTCTTAAACCGTTCACGGTTTATACCATAAATCATTAATTTTCGAACGGAAATATGAAAATCTACGATCAGATATTTTGTCAGTAATCTTATATCATTGGTATGCAGATATTTACGCAAAAAATGCTCTTTCCAAGACAAAAAATAAAAAAAAGTTGTTAAAATGGTCAATCTGTGAGAGTGCAGTTATAATTACCCCCCAGTAAATTTATATGTTACTGACCGTTACAAGGCGGTACTTAAAGAGACTGTGTCACAGATTTGCACCAAAAAAGTTTTTTTCTGTAACGAATCTCAGGACATTTATCTAATAAAATGTGTTACGCTTTGATGTCATAATTGTAAAAAAGTACCAAAATGTAAAAAAAAAAAATGTGTCGGGGACCGGGTTCGAACCCGCGTCGCCAAAATTGAAATTCAGTATCTTTCTCAATCGGAACTCCTCGGCTAGTATCAAGATATGGCTATATCGAAGCTTGCCGGAGATGGCCGAGTCGTTACGATTGTATCTTCCTTACTGAGCAATGAAGGTTTTCAATAAACGAGTGACATAATTAATTAAGCTATAAACCTACATCGGTAATATCACGTGATAACACCGACTAGCCAATCACGCATAAGGAATGAATTATACCTAGTAGACGTACATACCCAGTAAAAAAAATTTAATGGAAAAATGCGAAATAACTGCCACGGACCTATAAGTCCGTGTAACTGCTAAACTTAAATGAATTGTAAACTATGTGGTACTTTAATTAGTAAGTTTCAATGCATTGTACACATCGATATATTTTATCATCTGTGAGACAGCCCCTTAAACAATCCAACTATCTAGCATAATAATAACTATGAATTACGTCACTTTTACAAAGTCAGAAAATCTGGGATTATCTAGTCTATTGAGACAATTCGAGATTTTCTGACTTTGTAAAAGTGCCGTAATTCATAGTTATTTATGCTAGATATTTGGTATGAGTGACCCCTTTGATGAATCTGAAGACAAAAATATATATATATTAAGGTTATTTTAGGTAAAATGTCACTAAATTTTGTAAAGGTCAAAATTCAGCTCATTCCCTCCAAATCACTGTGGCATAACCTGGCAAAAAAGGTGCTGGTAAATATCTTAATATTTGTTTTGTTCCTGTTTCATGTATGATAATCAAGAATGGCATTGAAAGAGCAAGGTTTGAATTTTTAAGCCAAAAAGTTTTGACAGGCAAATTTTTATTATGACTGACCAAAAATATGAGGCTGTTTCACTTTGAATGTTTGACAATATTTCTTCACTTTCACCATGTCTGTGTTATATTGTTATTGGTCGACGTTTTATTCCATACACGCCCACGGTCTGACCATTTGAATCTATACATGGGCGATACTATTTCCCGGTCTCTCCTCGTAAAATCCGGTCTCATCCGGTCTCATAATTCCCGGTTTATAACTTATGGCCCCAGGCAACGGATTGTGTTGCTGATGTTTATAACAAGATTATGACAATCTTATTTGTTTTTATATGTAACAAAATGGTATAAAATATATAAAAAAATCCGTTTCATAAAGAAAATGAAAAGTCGCGATCCCTTTGACTTTCAAATTAAAAACATTCTGTTCATGTGAAATGCCAGCATTCGTCGATAGTTTAGTTATTTGCGAAAATAGAACATGCAGGAAAAAATTCCACATGAAATGCGTCGGCATAAAAATTAAAATTAGACTATCAGTTGGCAGAAATACATAAGGCAACTGGTCGTGGAAGTGCATCTGCTGCAACAAAATCAATAGTTAAACAAAAGAAAAATAATAGAATTCCTGAAGTACTGAGTTAACTTACAAATTTGATTTACATGTAGTCAAGCATTGTTTCTTTTTGTATTACTATTATCAATACTATACTTATAACTGAATTTAATTAAAACACACACACACACACACACACACACACACACACACACACACACACACACACACACACACAATGTGTTTGTTATTCATGACATTAATTTTAGTACATGTGCATACTTCATGTTTTTATCTTTGCCTTAATTTATTATATGTTTTATTGATATAAATATGAAATAAATGGTGACATAATTATCATCAAATATCCAATGTTTTAATAAACTGTAATCTTTTGTAATCCTATTACCCCCTGCGGTCATTAACACCTTTTGATCACGCCCGATAGCTACTATAAAATTTGGAAAACAGAGACCGGATGAAACCGGGACCGGATGAGACCGGGACCGGGAAATAGCCTTATTTTTTCCGTAAAGTAAACCATGAAACTGTTGACTGCGACCATTTCAATTATTTCTGTTTCCGGATAGCACTTCAATCTTCCGTGTTAGTATAATAACTATTTAAGGGATTATAACTTGGACTTCCAATATGTCGACATGGGTAAACAGCCTCAAGTTAACTTTGTAAGTGCTCTGTCACCATTATGTGTCGCTGTGGTACGAAAGGATTGAGATCAAGTATGCTAACAGTAAAAGATACATGATTTTACTTTGACGTTTGAAATATCAAAGACGAATATTTGAATGTTATTGTTTTGTATGTTTGGTTCATAATGGTACTTTGTCGAGTGTAAGACCCACAAACCTACTTCAAAGTTGAAGTCACTATTGTGCAGTGCAGTTAATTGTAACCACAATCCAGGTCTGGGGAATAAAGGTGACTTTTGGTCCAGCCAATCCAAGGTAAAATTCCGCCCTGCAGCGAAAAACTAATGGTCAAACCCAATCAAATGCTCCCACATCCCGGGAACCCTAGGCAAGGTCCATTCCTGCTATGTTTTGCGCGAGGATAAAACCACACTATTCACCTGGCACTGCCAGGCCATCTGGAAGGTAACAACATGGCCCATTTCTATGGAGGCTATTCGTTGCCAAAAGTCCAGACGTGTATGTGTGTATTTTAGGTTTGTAACATTGATGATTTACCAATTTACATTTTACAACCACCAACTCATTGGTTGTATGTTTACATTTTACACTGCACATTTTCATTGTACCAATTGGAGTTTTATTCTCGTTGCATCTATTCTACAGACGATTCAGTCATGTTTATAAAGTTGTGTATGTTAAACACACATCATTCCGTGAGTCACATGCCGAGTTTTACATTGCGGTGTGTAGAAGACAGATTTCAGTTTGTAGTTCTACAAAGTACATTGTATGGTGGTGACTTTTCATTCGCAGTTGAACATGTTTACGAGATGAATTTAATTTTATTTATAGAAAGCTCCACCTTAACTCTGCGAAACTCTGCGGACACTAGATAAGAATCTACGCTAAAGTTATATTTATTTTATTAAAATTTTCAACCGATTACGACGGCTCCAGTAAATTGCTGTTATTCTTTTTCCTCTGCCCGTTTTGCATTAAGTTAGCTTACCACAAGAATGCAGTCGTATTTCACTAGTTGCATGCATCTTATAAACATGTTTTTGCTAATGACTGATAAACATATTTCTTCCGAGAAATTTTAGGTTACACATTTTCGGAAAATCAGGAGGTCAAACACGCGTTCCAAGTTCACAGCGCATGGTTTTGAAGGCCTTCTTGCCTCGTTTTCTGTGGAAAATTCCATGAAACGTCATAGCTATTTTTAACCACCAATAATACATAGTATATTCTACATAGTATTGATCACGCGCTTGACGTCAGAGGTCATGGTTCAGAATGGTGTAAATAGTCGGCTGCTTTATGATGCAATAACTTAGTGGATATACTTTAATGATTCAATGTTTATAATTCAAGACATGTAAGAATCTTTTACGCTTAACAATGTGCATAAGCATAAAAATAAATAACTTCTAAACAAGAATGATTTCTTGCTTATCTGATTAGACTCGGAGTTCCGCCGTGGGATCATAAAATCGGACGATTCTCAACGCTATCGTTCATATTAAACTCGGCGGTAAGCCAGCCACTCGGAGGAACTCGGGGGAATTTTAGCGAGGGCAACAGTTTTACCCTCGGAGGAAACCCGCGATCACCGACTTTATCCCTCGGAGTGAGCGAGGAAAGTGGGTCTAACTCGTTGAGTGTACTGTACCTTTTATACCCCACCCACACTCAACAGTCAGGGCTTTTTTTCACATTTAGGTGAAGTGGACCTAGCCCTTTTGGAGGGGAAAAATCGCGCGTTTGTTTTTCTAATCTAAGACTCACGATATCTATTTTTTCATGTTCTTGAAATCCCCCACTTGATTGTTATGGTTCACATTGGCAGATCCCGTAATTCATAACTGGGGGACACAAGTGGGTTGGAGGGCTTTTCTTCCATCCACATGGATATTTTGTTTTAATGATGTATTGAAATTACACGTTTACACCATGGATGCTTATTAAGATAGTAAATGTATAACATCAGACAAAACTAGGTAGATATCATTATGGTGTCCATCAAAAGTTTTGTGGGTTTGCTGGAGCAGGTTTTGAACAGGGACTTGCGTTAGAGGGGCGTTACTTAGGGGCACAACTTTTTGGACATGATCCCTCGAGTGGGCATGACATTAATATGTTTAAAATGTGGGAAGTGGGGTTTAGGGATACTCCCCCTAGAATATTTTAAATATTTTTAGTCTGAATTGGTGCATTATGGCGTTATTAAGTATTTTTTTCTGAGAAATATTGACAAAAAAAATAACCTTTAAGTTTACTTGCAGGCCAACTGGGGGGGACACAGGCCCTACAGCTCCCCCTCCATGGTCCACTTGTAAATAAAATAAATGAACAATTTTTGCTTGCTTGGGTATATAAGTAAAAAAACAACTGACAGTGACAGTATAAATCTGGGTCCGTGAGCCCAGCTCAGATACACCCAACTGCAACTGACAAAATAATATGGTGATTTATAACCCATTTAGAAACATTGATCGTCAAAATAAAATAAAAGATGAAGTTAATTTTAGTTTTTATTGTGAAATAAAGAGAGAGTACTCGGACTTACAATCTCATTAAAATCAGATTCCTAATACACGCTTCACGACGTTACGCTATGTGGATGATCGTACATAACGTAATGAAATGAAGTGAACGTCACGATATGATTTTAATGAGATTGTCGGACTTACAACCGGGAATTTACAGGAGGTAGGCGAAGATGTTATCCCCCTTGCTTGATTCGACGGAAATAAACAAAAGAAAATCTGATTCGTTAGCTCCGCCCATTCACCTTCGTTTCTTTCGGTGATATTTACCATATAAGGTATAGGCGAAATGGTCTATCCTTGAATTCTGAACTTGTCAATTGACTTTTGTAAACCTGGACTTGTTGGACTGCAAATGTTCATTTTACGAATGCGAGTGTCGACTGTAGGATTGCAGTTTTACATATGCATGATTCGGCTTTCTAAATTACATCATCATATTGTTAAAGGCAAGTTATACGATCTATGTTTTAGTGAGTTTATACAGGGTCAATCTGACAAATCAATACGGAAAAACTGACGAATAGAAACAACAAATAGCACGTCTACATTGACAAAATAATGTAAGAGATATTTAGTACGATTAAGAAGCACATTGTGGGAATTACACGTCTGGACTTTTGGCAACGAATAGCCTCCATACATTTCCCTGACTACATGTATCCCTGGACTTGGTCGGGGCGTGGTTACAAATGACTGGTGCATAACATTCTGAATGCAATGTCAGATTCTAATTGAGAGAATTGCTCCCATTTGTTCAAATTTTATTTTCATCAACTGTGGCAATGAAAGCAGATCAGATATCATGCACATTAAAGATTTCCTTTTCTTTTTGTATTATATCTTGAAGAATATCAAAGACTGTGGGAACTGAAGGTTTTATACCAAGACTTACAGTCATAGTTGATAATGACAAAGTTATCAAGTATTGCAATATTCAAATATAATTTCAGGTTATGCAGGTTGTTGAGAGCAATATGATGAGGGAAGGCAGGAAAGAGTACCAGTCTTATAGTCTGGTAATGTTAACAAGAAATATTTTATTAAAACAACTTTTTTTTTTAATCATGATTTTCCAATATGATATTATGTGTATTGTGATCCTAAAATTGGGTACAAATTGGACTTTTTTCTTTATTGGATTTTTAGGAATATTTAAGTGCTTCAGACTTTGAAATAATATCGTGACAGTAAAGCAAA